>NW_014011909.1:2334-12643 GCF_000611645.1 Monoraphidium neglectum
TGAGGCGTCAGCGTAGTCTCTCTCTCTCTCTCTCTCTCTCTCTCTCTCTTCTCTCTCTCTCTCCCGCCTACATACATGCACCACCTGACCATGCATGCGCAGCAAGCAAATAAATAGACGGTGCTGCCCTGCGTTCTCTTCTCACTGCTGGACGCAGGTGTGCGGGATTTCCAGCAACTGAAGCATGTCATAGATCAAATGCGCTATCAACGGCTTTCAAAGGTGAGCAGCTGCGCTGCTGGGACAGCCGTTGATACAGCTTGCTTGCCTTGTTAATCACCTTTTGATTTGGCATGTATCACAAACATGCACGCATGCGTGTGGCAAGCATGTGTGCTCGCGCAAGGCCCCCTCCGGCCCCAGCAGGGGCGCGGGGTGCGCCCGCGAAGTGGTGCCGCTGCCGTCATCACTGCTGTCCCTCATCATCACTCTGGTCTTGAGGATCAAGGGCCCTTAATCATGTATACGTATATATATGTGTGTGTGTATATATATATGTACATATATACATACAGGATGATATCGCCACCATGGGTATTGATGCGCCACTGCTTGCCACGCAGGATGTGGAGCTCCAAGCCACGGCCGGCCTGGATGTGATGCTGGCAGACGCCCTGGCACGCCTCAGCAACCACACCGCATTGCACGCGACTCAGGTGCGCTGCCTGCAAGTAAGGGCCCCACGCACGTGCACGGTGCGGTGGACGCGTGGAAATGCGATGCAGCAGCAGGTGCTGCGGCAGCAGCATGCCTATGGCAAGATCCCCCTCCGGTGTGGTCCAGCCCTGGACGACCCTGAAACACCAGTGTCGCGCCAGCAGGAATTGGCAACAATGCTGCCTACCGACCTGCTGCTGGGCGGGAAGCGCTGAACCCCGCCCGCGTGCATCGACCGAAAGCATAGCATTGTGATTTTTGCAGTCATCAGACTTTTCTGCCACCATGCGCATCACAGCCCCCAACGTGCGTGACTACCTTGCAGCAGAAGGTACTGTACTGCAGTCATCATTGGCCCTGACAGTCCCTCGACCTTCCCGCCGGTTGGCAACGCCATTTAGTAACGCCATTTCGGCCCCCATAAAATAACCCACGCACATATACAATCTTGTTGCTTCTTGGTTCCTTACTTGATTGCCTGGTACACATACAGGCATGGATCCGCCAGGAGGTTACCAATGCTGTGTTCAAATCCCTACACGGTCTGCAGTACCCGAACAACTGCAAAGACACGCGCAAGCTTGTGTGCGACCTCGACAAGACATGTGGTTTTGGCTGCCAGATTCATCATGCAGCGCATTGCTTCGCCCATGCCGTCGCCCTGAATCGGACTATGGTGCTCAAGGTGACGTGTGCTGCCTAGATAGAGCCGCATGGACCTGGGCATGCGGGAAACGAGGCAAATAATGTCATTGCGCTTGTCTTGCCGACTGTGAGGGCCATGCTGATTGTGACGTTCATGATGTATGATGCAAGACTGCTGGCCAGCAGTTTTGCACCATGGTGACATGGGCAGCACAACGCTGCGTTGCTTGACATTCCACCAAGCATTGGCGGCTGCTGTTTGCAGTATGTAGGTCACAACAAAACACATATTGGTCAATGTGAGGGATTGAGCAGGATTGTGATTATGCATCACCGTATACCGATACAACGTCAACACATGTGATCACATGCAGGTCTACCCATCTAGTTACATCTAAACGCCTGGTGGCTGGGACAGCGTGCTGCAGCCGGTCTCCTTGTGTGGACTGGACACGCTCCACACTTCCAACCTGAGCGCACTGCCTCGTCTTAATGCTGGTCGCAGCACCGACAACGCTGCGCTCGAGGTTTTCATGCCCATCATTGATAACGGCGTGTCTCAATGGGACCCCCCTGCTTTGCCCAACGATGTGCTGGAGGCCGCTTCTTTGTTCAACTCGCGGCCAGAAATCTGGTGAGGAAGCGTGTGTGCGTGACCGACACAGCTAGCTCACCCTTCATTGGCGCATCCACACACGTTGATCAGCACAATTACGCACGTCTTTTCTTGTAGTGGCTCTACTCCGTGATGACGCATTATTCACTGCGTCGCGTGCGTCAGGAATGCATGCATGTCCAGGCAGCCGCTAGCATGTTTATAGTTGGCACCTACCTGCAGGCGGCTGGCCGGCACATGCTGCTTGTCTTCCTGCTATCGTATAATAGCGATTAAATACCACAATGATCAAGCAACCCTCGCTTTGATGCATGTAGATACAAGGGTGTTGGCATCCTTGCATGTTTGCAAGGGTTATCATTAGACGCTCATCACAAGAGGCAAAACCCTGACATTTGCACGCACCAACAACAGGCCCACGTACGCGTACATGTATGTGCACGTAGATATTAGATGTATGTATACGTATATATATATACGTATATATGTATATATACGTTTATGTACATGTATGCATATATACTGGCATGCCCTGCTTGGTCTCCACAGCAACTCAAACACTTGATTAGGCGTGAAATTGGACTGAACTCGGCTAGCACGCCGCCTTGCTGGTCAGCGCGGCCTATATATGTACTGCTCACAATGATGATTCGCACATAGTGACTGTTTGCATCATTTTCTGGCTCATCTTGCCCATTAAGGTGTCCGTGGCTGTGCTATCAACGTAGGTGGACTGGGGTCCTGGTCAGCTACCTGCTTCGCCCATCTGGCACCTCAGCCGAGCGGCATGAAGCGTTTCGCAAATCAAGCGGCTGGGGCTCGCTGGTCGTCGGCGTCCACGTGCGGCGAACAGACAAGCTAGATCGTGAGGCGAAGCTGCACGTGTCAGAAGAATACATGCAGCATGTGGAGCGACTGTGCGACATGAGGCTGCGGGCCGGCTGGCAGCAGCGTGCGCATCAGCTTGCTCAGCAGGCAGCTGTGTCAGCACCCGAAAAGACAGCGGCCGCCGGCACCACAGGCCAGCCACAGATTTCTGAGTGCAGAGTGTATCTGGCTTCAGACGACTCATCAGTTGCTGCAGAAATTCGCAGCAAGTACAAGCACGTACATGTCATGATCAACGACGTGGGGCTCCGCTCAGGTAATGTTTATAAGGTGCTGAATGTCCTGGATCAAATGCGCTCATCCTGGCTCCGCACATGTTGCATGCTAGCAGGCCTGCTAGCGTTGGGCCATCTGATTACGTGTGCAAGTTGCACCGTCGATACGACCTCCACATGTGACAACGTGCATGCCCCTCCTGTCTGGATCCCTACCTCGCACACCCAAAAGGCCCGCACACGTGCACATACATACAAGGCACGCGCACAAGAAATACACTTGTACAAGCTTAAGCACGCGTGCATGCACACGCACACGCGCACACGCACACGTGCGCGCGCGCACACACACACACACACACACACACACACGCACATGCGATACCTCTGTTTGTGTTTGCGTCCTCACAAACCTGCCCATGCCCATGCACGGTCTTGCCCCTGGCGCACGCGTGCTCAACTCCTTCCATATTCTCGCTCGCACGCGGGTCGCGCGCAGGTGGTGTTGCAGCTCGCTATTCTGCAGATGGTTTTATCGGTGTGTACGATGACATTATCCACCTGGCGAACGCAGACCTGCTGGTTGGCACGTTCAGCAGCCAGGTCAGCCGCTCCGCATATGAGATGAGTCAGGTCAACCATACGCACCTGACAGCGGACCGGGCCTTCAGCTACCACTCCGTTGATTCAATGTGGTGAGCTGCTGTCATCAGTTGCCATGTAGAAATATGGAGGCACAAATCACATTGGTGCCAGGAAGCAATGCCGACTCCAGCCAGCAAGCCATATGTGTGCTTGCGAACAAACGTCTGCTTTCTAGCCGCTGTTCATTCAATTCTGATTGTTATGCAACCTTGCATGGATCGGTCATCGGAAACATTGGCACACATAACAGGTACTTTGGCGGTCAGAGAGACTACGACAGGTGTGCTGCACAGGACTTCACGGTCAAGGGTGTCCCTGTCTTGAAGGCAGGTGACAAGCTAGAATGCCCAATTATAGCCACATTCAATGAAGGCTCGGGGCTCATGCGCTGCCGGATGAAGATATCCCGCGCTGCCGTCGAAGTGCCGCCAGGAATTGTGGTGAGGTGTGCATCGCTGCCTAGTATTTTCCGGCCCATCCTCCCATCGCACATGAGCAAGCCTGCTGCGCCGGCAACCCACACCCCACTTCCAGCCGCGCAGCCCAATATGGCTGGCGCGGCTGCAACGGACAGTGAACACCACTTGGTGGCCACCTGAGCACACTAGCACAACTGACGGTCACATCGTGTATGTGCAAACATTGCGCGTCATACAGGTTGCTTGCGTGCTTAAATCACCTAGGTGTTTAGGCCTAAACATCAGATCCAACTGCGAGACTACTTGCCATGGGCTCTTCATTCAAATAAACATTTGCTTGGACACACATCTGCGTGTGTAGGTCTTTCATCAATCTCGTGCCACTGCCTGTACAGGTACCACATGCCCTGTGCTGTATCGCCTTTCCACAATGCATTCAGATTTGGCCCCTGCAGACTTCATGACCCGTTGCACGAAACAGGCCCGCACATGCAACAGCATGCATCGTGAAGCCGCCAGGCTGTGAAAATCTCCTGTTTGATGCTGACATTTTCGCGGCCGCCGCCGACTGCAACAGTTGAAACCTGGGTGGACGACGAATTTGGCTCCTCACTTGCAATTGTACGCGGCCAGCACGTGCCACGCACATACACACCTATCCCAGCCAAGCACGGCCCACTGAGCGTGCCTCCGAGGCACAAGCTAGAGTCTAGCTTGTGCTGACTTGAAGCGGGAATCTTCTCTGCTGCCACTTGGCGGGCCAGAGTTGCGCTGATTTCAATGTTGTTTGCCCCTGGCGCTTACAGCATTGATAAGGATTGCCATCAACGGACGGCCTCCAGCCAATTGCCGCGTCTCTTGCCCTGCTGCCCGCGCCATCGATACATTCACTGCATCGGACGGCGGTGCGCAGCTGTGCACATGCACACCATCATATACATGCGCTGTCTACAGTTCGTGTGAACAGCTTGCAACGCACTCTGGCGCTTCTCGTCTTGCAGTCATTGAGGGCGTTGTTATTATACGCACTGCTGCTGGGATGGTTTCAAAACTGTGGGTCGAGGGTCATGCATGCACAGCGTGACGTACACAACAACGTATTTATTGGTTGTGGACTTGCATGCTTGAGCCGCAGCATACCTGCATTGCAGCATTCCTTCACTACTCATGCGTTATGAAATGGCCAGTTGTAATCGTCCACTGTCTCACCATGGCCATGGAAGATGAGTGCCTGTATGTGTTGACCGCAAGGTAGGGCGGCGCTGCCCTTGCGGGGCCCCGGCGCCCGTGATTGCGCTGTATCGCTTAGCTTTTCCTTGGAGCTTAGCTTGCCCCTCATCAGGCGCAGGACCCGGAAGCGCAAACGCGCGTGCGCAGTTGCAGGTACATGCAATCTATCGGGATGCTCCAATGTGCGACGAGGCTGCCAGCGTGCAGGCTGGGGGCGCAGCAGCGACCGTGGCGGGTGAGTGCACTTGACGGCCGTCACAAATTTCAACCTGCTGTGAACATCTCACGCGCCAAACATTTAGAGGCATCGCTCCCGCCTGCATCCCATCCTGTTCAAGTAGCCCCGACCATTGCTGAAGTCTGTGCAAAGTAGTTTTCTAGGCCTGCACGCACGCACACGCACTGCTTGTACCTGTTTCTTTGCAGGGCCTGAGAATATCATGATGTGCACCTTAGCACGGGCGCGCAGTCAGCCATCGCCGCCACAAGGGAACCCCATCTGACAAATGCAGCGATTTTACCGTGTGCAGGTGCAGCTGGAGGTGCAATCCTGCCGGTGCCAATCTACAGGTTTCCAGGTGACGGCTGTGCGCCTTGCTGCCACCCAGACGCCCTTGGAGCGGCAGCGCTGCCGCCCCAAGCATAGCAGCTGCACTTGCCCCGAGGGCCGCAGTTGAGTGGAGGGTCATGCTTTGTGCCCATAGCCACCCATTGCTGCCACTTGGCAGCTTGTCCCCCGCCCTATTAAAGGAACGGGACTGCGCGTTCAGGCAGCGCCCATTTGTGTCGCCACAGACCTGTGGCGCTTGTGCATCTAGATGCATATGTACCGGTGGGGGTGTGGCTCACCGCACAGACCCCGCTCCTTACCCCGAAGCGGCACCGCTTGCGGCGTGGCTTTCAGCCGCGCGAGGCGTCCGCGCAGTCCCTCCCCCTCTCTCTCTCTCTCTCTCTCTCTCTCTCTGCACAAGTGGGCGCCGCCCGTGCACGCGTGGGCGTAGGACCCTTCACAAAGGAAAGGAACAAGCTGCCAGCCGCGGCCTCCTCTGCGGCCGCCGCTGGTTCATAGGGACTGCACTCACCTGAATGTGCTGCATCACATCGGTGGCTGCACTCGCGTGCCCCCCGATGCGTCGATTGCAGACAAGCCTTGTGCTTACACAAAAGGGTCCAGTACACAGCATGCGCATGCGGCCGCGATGAAAGCAATGGCAGCAGCAGCCCCCACGAAGAATCACCCCCCGCAGGCGGGATACCCGCAGATAGCACGGGCCGCTGCGTGCTCCTGTCAGGGCGGGCTGCTGGACGCATCAGGCCGACATCATGGGGGGCCGGGGAGGGGGGGCGCCACAGGGCTGTCACTCGTCACGGCTGTGTGTGCGAAGCGCAGCAAAATGACAGCAACACACCACACGATGCGCCAGCGCCTTGTTAGCTGCTCGTCGACTCGTGGCGGCGGCCCCAGCCACAACTGAAGACATTGTCCAGCCAGCGCTACGCGCTGGGCCTTGCCCTGGGCAAGACGCGATTTCACACTGGCAGGTGAAATCAACTGCACAAGGGCTGTGGGCAACCTGATGACTCTTCTCGTAATCGACGGGCCCACAGGAGCAAGGATAAGCAGCGAGCTGGGCGCGTGAGCAGCTTGACCAGGCGTCGTCATAGGCCAGCAAAAATGTGGCACCGCGCACTCAGCCGGCACCGCCACAGCCGCGGCCCCGGGAGTCTTGCGTGGCCGCAGTCGCCCACAGCCTAAGCACCCCACCCCGAAACCCATGAGACTCAAGTCGGGCACCCTGCCAATGTGCAAGGGCGCGGCAAGGAAGACGCGCAAACATCGCAGGTGTCAGCGCCCCGAGTGCGCTCCCAGTGCCGCAGCGCCTCGCGCACAGCAGTCTCGGCGCGCGCACACAGCCGTGTCAGAATGCATCCTGCTTGCCCCTGCCCGCCTCGACCGCGCGGGCCCAATTCAGGGAAGATCCTCGTCAGATCTAATCAGATCAGATCAGCACCACCCGAGGAACCGCCACCAGGGGTACCCCAGGCCGATGACGACGACGAGGCTCAGCGCGCCGTAGATGAATCCGAGAGAGAACCACTCTGGCAGGGTGACGTAGTCGTTGCCAAAGTATATGGCCGCCTGGCCCGACGCGTAGTGGGTGATGTTGCCAAAGAGGTTGGTGTTGTAGCCCAGCGATAGGACGGCGAGCATGGAGGGGACGCCTGCGGCGCAGGAGGGGTGGCGTGCAAGGGGATGGGGGGCCGTCAGGGGCGTAAAGCTTGGAGCGGGGTCTGGGAGCCGGGGGCGGGGAGCGTCTGTGCCCACGGCGTGTGTGACGGCCGCTGTGAAGGTCAGCGCTTGGCGAGCCACTGGCAGCCGCCACGGGGGCGCCCGCGGCCCCAGGCCGCCATGCGTCGCGGCGCGGGCCACGCCTCTTGAGCGGTCCCCGGCGGCACTTCCCTGTCTGGCGGATGGCCCGGGGGGCGACGCTCTGCGGACGCGCGCACCTGATGCGAGCATCATCGCGAGGAAAGCGGTGAAGAGGGCGCCGACGTGCGCGGTCTGGCCCGCGAAGAGGTAGTGGATGAAGAAGAACGCGGTGTGCAGCAGGAAGAACACGGGCTGCCAGCCCAGGTTGAGGGACGTCAGCTGCTTGCCCACGATGTCCGCAAACGTGGTGATGAGCCCTGCGGGCGGGGCGCGGCGCGGCGGCGCGGGGTTGGGCGGCAGTGCTGCGGGTTGCGGTTTGCGGTCGCCACACACAGCAGGCCGGGGCGGCCCAGGCGCGCGCTAGACTTGCGGGCGGGGTGTAGAAAGGGACCTGAGCGTATAAGCAGAGGGAAACATGACTTTCGTGTGACAGTCCAGACTCCACAGCTCTGCCGACACGCCAGTGCTGTCGGCCAACAGGCCAGTGCTGTCCGAGGGCGAAGGTTGAAGGGGCCGTCGCGTCCCAAATCAGCGCAGATCAGTCGGCTGCCGCCACGGCGACTCACCGGTGTCGTTGAGGGCCGAGCTCATGCTGACGAGGACGGCAAACCAGGTGAGGCAGTCCCAGGCTGGGGGGTACTCAAGGCAGTCCCGCCAGCTCAGCACGCCTATGCAAAGGGGCGCGGGGGGGGGGGGGTGGGGGTTAAGGGCGGCAGGGGCTGTTGAGGCCCGAGGCGGTTGAGACAAGGTTTGCAGGAGGTTTATGCTAAGAGGGGTGTTTTGCAAAGCAGCGGCCAGAGATGTTTTCGGTGACTCGGTGGATGCAGGGCTGAGGAAGCGACGACGCCAGCTGAAACACGAGGACCAGGCCACAAACGGCCGCCCGTCGACTCAGTCCGCCCTCTTCCCACCCCTCCCCCCGTGTGCGCGCCGCACCCGTCACGAGCAGCGCGGCCAGCCCCAGCATCGCCGCCAGCACGGCGGGCACCCCCCAGGCGTCCCCCATGATCCACAGCACCACGGCGCCGCAGATGGCCGCGGTGGTGATGAGCTCGTTGCGGCTCATGGGGCCCATCTTCTTGAGGCGCTCCGACGCCTGGCCGGGAGCCTCAGGGGTCTCCTTGACCTGGTGGGCGGTTGAGGGCAGTTACGGGCGGTTATGGGAGTTGTGGGCGGTGTGCCGGCGACTTTGGACGCTTTCAGGCCGAGGCTTGAGCGGGGCTTACAGCGCTCGCGTGCGAGGCCTGGTGTGCGGCCGGGGCCCCATCCCTGGAGGGCGGCAACGTGCAGGCTAGGCGGGGGTGCGGGGCTGGCCCCACCTCTGGGGGGTACTGCTTGAAGAGCAGCAGCGGCGTGATGACCATACCCAGGACGGCCTGCAGCGCGAGCCCCATGGACCATCAAAGAAAACCGGGGGATGGGCGGGGTGGGGAGGAGGGAGGGTCAGCGCGGATTGGCGGACGCGGGGTCACTGCCAGGCGGCGCGCAGGCCGCGCCTCTCGCGCCTGGGGCACAGTTGGCGCTGCCCACCGGCCGCCAAGGACTCCCAAGTCCGCGCGTGCGCCGTTGATTGCCACAGCAACAGGGAAGTGTGGGGCTTAAACTCGACGCGTTTAAGAGCGATGCTAATAATTAATAACGTTTCAAACCTGGGGCAGGCAGCCAATGAACCAGTTCATCCAGACGTCAGGCACAACGGCCCCCAGCTTTGCGGCCAGGTTGATGCAGAGCAGGTTCTGGGCGCCGCTGGTCAGGAAGAGGGCGCTGCTGTAGGCGCTGGTCTGATTTGCCGAGGGGTGCGCGTGGGGGGCCGGAATGTCAGGTGGAGGGGAGCAGGGCGCAAGCTTGTCGGAGGTATGCGGCAGTGCAGAGGCTAGTGCAAGCACTGTGAGAGTTGGTTTGCATGCGCACGCGTGTGGGTGGGTGCGTGCGTGGGTGCACATGTGAGGAGTGTGTGTGTGTGTGTGTGTGTGTGTGTGTGTGTGTGTGTGCGCGCGCGTGTGTGCGCGCGCGCGCATGTGCCTGCGTTTGTGTGACGCCCAACCGGTTCCCAAGGCGAATCCGGGCAGCCCTGCTGTCACCAACAGCAAGGCGCCCAACATCTGTTCAAGCCCTCCAAACCACGACCCCCGCCGCACCTGCAGCTGGTTCTGGATCAGGAACGCCCCGATCTTCTTGCGGCCGCCGGTCTCAGGGTCGCCGCCCAGGCCCTGCGCGGTTGCGTGCCAGCAGCGCATGTCAATCCACGCGCATGCAGTCCGGCTCAGGCGCACAAGAGCCGTTTGGGGTCGGGGCGGCGCAAGGGATGCAGGGGAGCGCCTTGTGACAAACAACCCAGATGCCTGAGGCCTCTCTTTCTGGTGGCCAACAGCTGTCGAACGCAGTTGTTGATCAAAGGCGGCCGCGCCTCGTGCAACTTCGTCTCGCACGTCCCCCTCGCCCCCCGGTCGCGAAAAGCGGCCGCGTCTACGCGCCTTTGACAGGAACTTGATGATGGGCATGAATATGCCGCCTGCCCTGGCGGTCGAGGAGGGCATCGCTGGCGACAGCAGCAGCTCTGGAA
>NW_014011908.1:0-10994 GCF_000611645.1 Monoraphidium neglectum
CCCCTGCCCATTGCCCTCCCCTTCCCCCCTGCCTCACTCCTCGTGCGCGCGCGCTCTGCAGCGGCAATGCCAGGGTCCGGTTCAGGCAAACCACGGGCCCCTCAGCTGTGAAGGTCCATTGCGTGTGCATCAAACTCAGCACCTGACAGTGCGATCAAGCGACGCACGATGTGCAACGGCTGCCCCTTGCGCCTCTCAGGTCCGCATCAAGGGGCGCTGGCTCACGTGCCACGCGCCAGGCTGGCGCTTCAGCGGCGGCGAGGCGCGGGAGAGCACGAGGGGGGGTGGCGGCGGCGGCGAGGACCCCGGGCTGGCGTCCGAGGTGGCGTTTGACGGGTTTGGGGTGCGGCTCAAGGGGCTGTTTGGGCTGGACTTGGGGAGGATGCTGCCAGGTGAGGGGGCCGAGGCAGGGCACGGGGTGGTCAAATAGCAGGAGTGCAACTGGGCGGTTGGGCAGCGCGGTCTTGTGCCTCGATGGGGGGCGACATTTGGCCGCCCAGGTGAGAGCGCAGGCTCCCTTCAGGGTACCACGCGTACATTATCGTTTCAGCACACGCCCATGCACAGATAGACGCGCGCTCACACGCACGCACACGCGCGTGCGCGCAAGAACACATACACACTCGCACAAACATGCTTGCCAACCCTCCGCCACACTTCGTCTGCAACCGGTCCCATCAACGCCTGCTGCTCCCATCCTCCAAACAGAGCTGTCGCTGTCAGTGCCGCGGCGCGCCCCTCGCGCGCAGCCCAACTGGCGCACCACATTCTGCGACGCCGACTACCGCATCGGCCGGGGCGTCGAGTCAGGCGGCGTGTTTATTTTCAAGAGGAAAGATTGAGCTTGAGCAGCCGCGTCCCCGTCCCTAATTGTGCTGATTTGCAGATGTGCGGTTGGGGCAGGTTTATAAGGCGCAACGCACACGGTTTTAGGTTTTATTCTTTTCCGCCCCTAGTGCATTTTCGGGGGTCCGACTGCGGCAAGGGGCCATGCAAACATGGCAGCTGGCTTGTTTTGTGCGGTTTTTTTGCGCGGTGTGCGCTGCTGACTGTCCTGCAGCTTGCTGCATCCAGGATGACACGACATTTGAATGTCCTGCCATGCCAGAGCTTTGATCGGTAGAGCTGGGCTCACGCCATTTGCTGCTAGCAGCCAAGGCCCGCACATATTGTGGGGCCCTTGACACAGCCTCGGACCCACCGTTACAACAAACCCCATCCTGCGTGTAATCAACAAGCCCCTGTCAGCGGCGCCGCAGCGGTGCGCCTGCATTGCAACATCGGCTGCAGTGATCAAACAAGGCCTTAATGCGACCGTGTCGTATCTATTGTGTCTAGCAGGCGCTGTGCCAAGCCTGTACCCGCCAGTGCAGGGTGACGCCGCCCGCTTCCCCCCGCCGCCGCGCGCCCCTGCTGCTACTGCAAGGGGGTTCGCGAAGGGGGGCCGAAAATGGCGGTGACTGGGGGTGGCACCGGGAAGAAGCCTGTCCCGGTCACGTAGAGGCCCAGTGTCGTGCCCTGCAGCCACACCAGGGGAATGCGCGATGCCGTCAGCTATTGGGTCGCCCTGGCTGCACGTCGGCTCGGCATGGGTGACGGGTGCTGGCAGGCGGAAAGCAACAAACACGGCAGCCGCCCAGCCGCCGGCCGGGCTCGTTTGCGAATCGAGAACAGCGGCAGGATCTTGGAGGAAATAGGCGGGTGCAGGCAGCCAGGTAGAGGACGCTGCGCATGCTCGGGCACCCAAGCGGGCCGTGCGCATCGCCCGGAGCGCGGCGGCCACCCACCACCAGGACGATACGCGACCGCAGCATCTTCGTGTACAGCGGCTGACGCCCCGTCATCGTCCCGTAAAGGCCCACGACAATGGTCCCGATGATAGACAAACATCCCGCGTTGACGCCTGCGGCGCGTGGCAGGTGTTCGTGACGTGGCAGTTGCTGTCCCCCGTCTCGCTGTGCAGCTGCATAACGCGGGTGCAGTGCCGACGGGGCTCTGACGCGGGCCCAAGAGCATGCCTTCGGTATAACGTGCGCTGCCAGTGCTCAGCACCCACCATGTTGCACTATGGGGTGCACCCGTCCCGGTGGCTGCAGGCGCCCCGCTTGCTGCACGCCACCTCCACGGGACGCCTGCGACTTTTCTGCCATGGTAGACGTCCGGCCCCAACGCTCCACCCCAAGTCGCTTTCTTGATGGATTTGAAGGTATCAAACGCTTGAAGCGCTCGTTTGCTATAGTTTGTGCAAAGATTTCGATGTCGCAGTCTGAGGCCTGATCAATGTGTCTTTCACACGCTTGATAAGTATTATTCAAATCACAAAGCCGATGGTTCGAAGCCTTGCGTGAAGAACGGGCGCTGCGGACAGCCAATGCTATGAAAGGCAGTACAGCAGAGCATGCCACCGGTGGGGCACTGAGCGACCATGGGTGCAGGCGCATCCAGCACTGCAGGTTCGTGCTGCGTCGTGTAGCCAAGGGGATCCTGCACGGCAAAACAAGTTGCTGTTGCTCTCTGGAGACACACCCGACGAGTGTGCCATCCGCCAGAGACATGCAATCCAGCAGTGCAAACATCACACCTGGCGCCTTGACGAGCCCCTGGTGATAACCGGCTTTGGCGTACCCGCCCAGCGCTTCAATGACATGGGCGTTGGCATTGATTCTGCTGTGTCTCACCTGCTGTGTTGTGTTTTATGTTGTGTTTGGGGCTCTGAGGTCTGCAGTGATTGCTTTGATATCGATAGCACATCAGGCCTTGTTTTTAAGTGACCTCGTCAATAAAAGTGGTTACGAATTGCTGAAAAAATTCAGGTTGTTTGACACTGCACGGTAGCCAGCCGCATCGCGGCTGCTCTTGGCGCAGCCAAATCCAGGGCAGCAACCTGTGCTCGGGATAGATCATTTTGTTGATGATGCACACAATTGTGCGCTCCAGTACATAAGTCAACAGCATGCGAGATGAAAAGTCTCTGGTGTGGTGAGACGTGCAGAAGTACTGGGGCTTGGCTGGCTGTGATGACCTGTCACTGTATAAGTTGCGCTGGCGGTGACCTACACGTTGCTACCCGTTGACCGCCATCAACATCTCGGAATCATGTTGAGCATCTCGAATGATGGGTACAAAGTAACTCCTGGTTTGGTGCTTGTCCCCCTTTTGGACAGACTTCTGCAAGATCCATCCTGTCCGCTTTGCTCTGAACGCCCCGCCCGGCTTCCGCTGCTGCCTCCTGCCGCCTACCTTGGGGTAGAGCAGAGCACGTCCCGCTTCGTGCTGATAGTTTGCAGGCCTCATTTGACAGAACTGTCGAGTTCGCGCTGACCTCACCGAGGGGCGAGATCAACAGCTTCGCCGGGATGCAGCACAGCGTCTCCAGGACCGCAGGTGATAGCTCATTGGCAATATCATGAGCTGATTTGCATCAGATCTTGCGGGTGCATGCGTGCGGAGTCCCAAGCTAATGAAATCTGACTGCTCCCAATCGCACCCCCTCCTCGCGCAGGCATGAGCGCGGGTTGCAGCAGCCGTGCTGCAGGTGCGTTGTAAACGCATGCATTAGCGTTGCTTGCTGGTGCTGTGTGGCGGCAGTGCCTGCGCAACGTCACCCTTCTGACTTCTCTGCGCGCGCTGCACTTGCCTCCCTTGCTGTGGCCATGCAGTGCGGCCGTTTGGCCCCGCAGCGGCGCGCAGCCCCATGCACACAGCTGTCCGGTGAGCCGCGATGAGGAAGTGAGCCGCACATGCTGTGTGTCGATGAGGGCGCAGCAGCAGCAGCAGCAGCAGCAGCAGCAGCAGCAGCAGCAGCAGCAGCAGCAGCAACAACAACAGCAGCAGCAGCAGCAGCAGAGGGGACGGGCCGCATTGCTGTGCGCTGCACATGCATATGGTTGCGTGCTGGCTCATGCGTACGAGCCCCGTGCTTCCGCCGCTCTGCTCGCAGACAGCAGCGCACGCGCGTGGTCGCCGCGGCCGACCTCGAACCCGACAACGCGTCCATCCTCGTCTGCGGCGGCGGCGGCGTGGCTCTGCATGTGACTCGCAAGCTGAAGGACATGGGGTCGTGGGTGTGGATGCTGCAGCGCAAGGAGGACCGGCGGAAGGAGATTGAGGGCATGATGGCCATCGTGGCCAAGGGGGACGCCCTCAGCAAGGATGACGTGGAGAAGGTGTTTGCGGGTGAGAGGGTGCAGGGGGCGCAGCCACAACCACGGGGGCTTTGAGATAGGCCGGGGGTCTGACCGAGAGAGCTTGTGACATTGGAGCCAATCGAAGGCCGTGGTCGCCATTTGGTCGCGCTGATAACACGCGGCGCAGGGGCCAGGACTTATGGGGATCCCCTCGGGTGCAACCCATCAAGCTGCAAGTGTTTGCATGTGTGCGCCTCATGCCTGAGCAAATTTCGCACCTCACACACGCACCCGCGCGCACGCCAGCCATCGAGGACGTTGACGCGGTGGTCTCCTCCATCGGCGGCAGCGTGGCCGACCCGTCGGCCGACTCCACCGGTAACATCAACATCATCGAGGCGGCCGCCAAGAAGGGCGTGAAGAAGTTTGTGCTGGTGGGCTCCACGGGCTCGCCCTCATCCGCCTGGGGCAGTGCTGCGGGTGTCATAGGGCGCGGCGTGGCTGCACCGGAACAGCTCAATGTGCGGTTGCAGAGAGCATGTTTCAGAGGGCGGCGCGCAAGCCTGGCAGCTGCGGGCAGGAAATGGCCCTGCACGAGAGAGGAGTGCGGGCAGAGGACCCTTTGAAGTTTGCGGGTGCAGGCTGTGAAGCCTCGGCTGGGCGGCGTGCTGCTTGCTGTTTTGCAAGGTGGCATGCATGGCGCCTTCATTGCCAACGTTCGGTTGGACCACGGCCGCGCCTGCTCCTCACCATTGCGCCTGTGCAGGTGACCTCGATCGGCTGCGGCGACAGCAAGGAGGCTCCCGGGGAGAAGGTGTACAGCGTGCTGGAGCCGGTGCTGGTGCAGAAGGACAAGGCCGAGGCCGCGCTCAAGGTGCAGGGGGCGAGGGGCTGAAAGGGGGAGAGCGGAGGTGGAGGCTGGCGGGCAGCGCCTGAGGACAGTCCAGCTGGCGCCCACCAGGCTGCTGTCCCAGAGCAGCCCTTGTGACATGGCGGCAAGCCGGCCGCCGCGGCGGCTTGTGCAAGGCGGTTGCGCCATGGGACCGCACTCATCTCACGCGCTCGCCTCCAAGCATTGGCAAGCCTCCCCATCCACTGAACAAATACCTACAACCTCGTCAACACAACCAGGCCCACGCCGACAAGATGGCCTACACCATCATCCGCCCCGGCGGCCTGCTGACGGAGCCCGCCACTGGCAACGGCGTGCTGACCGAGGACGCCTCCGCCTGCGGCGCCATCACGCGCGAGGACACGGCGGCGCTGGTGGTGAAGGCGCTGTTCAGCAGCAACACCGACAACAAGACGCTGTCGGCCGTGGACAAGAACAAGCTCTCCTCCGCAGGGGCCCTCGAGCCGCTCGCGCTCTAGAGTCTTTGTCATTTGCCTTGACGGCGTTTCTTGAGGGGCCATGTGTGTGAGTAATACTGCATGGCAGGTGTGGCCAAGGACATCACAGAATCTAAAAGGCGCGGCGTGTGGGTGGATGCGCGGCGATTGAGCTCAAACGTGGGGGTTACCCCCGCAGTCAGGGGGGCGTCAACCCTGTCTGGCTGCATGTCCAGTATGATGCCAAGCTAGCCGGCGCTCAGGAACCTGACCAGGCAACGCGCAGAAACCAGGATGTATCACACAGTGTTTCGTAGGCCGCAGCGCTCCGATCGGTACGAAGTACAGTTGGCTGCGGCGTGCCGCCAGCAGCTGGCTTGCGAGCTGACCATGTGGGGAGATGTGCAATGAAGTCCAGCAGCCGCACACAACAGCGCCTGCTTGCATGCAACCCCACAAACGTTTTTGAGAGTTATCTACGAAGCTCTAGTATAAACGCTCATACACGTGGGGCCCCTGCTCTGTGACGCAACACTCACGAAGTTCGTACTGCGGCCGTCTTGCTGCATTCTTTGTTTTCAAAAGGTGAGCACTTAACGTTTCAATGGCCACAGAGCCCGAGGCGACAGCTGGGCGATCTAGGACTTCGGTCTTTTTGTTGTGAGGACGCCGTGATGCAAGCCACGGTAGCCCTCGACATGGATTTCTGTGTATCGAATGTCTGTTCCAACCCTGGCAGCGCGCCACCCGCCGGGACACACCGCCTGTCGGCGGCAAGTCCGCGCGCCGCTGATTCGCTACATGTGGGCTGCGCCTCAGCGCTGGTTTGCCTGGGAGTTGTGCACGGAACACCTTTAAAACGGCGCGTGCAGAGACAGTGCGCCATGCAGCATTATGCTACCCTACCAACGCCGCCTCGTGGCCTCAGTGCTGCAGGTCATGGCGGGCGACACCCCCCCCCTCCTCTCGCCCACACCAACCTTTGCCCCACACCTTGCCTCTCCCTCTCAGCCACCCCTCGCCCCTCCAACGCTCATCCACACAGGCTCGCGGGACCCGCCATGCACAACATCTCCTCCGCGACCTTCATGGGCACGGCCCTCGTGCCGGCCGTCCTCGTCAGCGCGTGCGCCCTGCTGCTCCTGTCCTTCAACAACCGCATCGTCGCTGTGCTCACGCGCCAGCGCGCGCTGCACCGCGAGCTGCTGGAGGGCGCCCGCAAGCACCGCGCGTCGCAGCACGGCCACATGGTCGCGCATGCGGGCCTCCTCAACGCCAGCTGCAGCGTCTTTGCGCCCGACACCTCGCTCGCGGCCTCGTCGCGGTCATCCTCCCACAAGGACCTTGCCGCCAAGGAGGACCAGATCGCCGCGGAGGAGCAGTACACGCACAGCGAGTGGGCCACGGCCATTGAGCGGCAGATTCGTGACCTGGTGAGCGTCGCGTGAGGCGCCCGCAGCCGCAGGGCTTGTGAGATTATTCACCAGGTGGCTTGGGGATGGGGGCGGGTTAGGCCAGGGGGTGGGTGTGTGTTTGGCGTGCCGCGGCACACGGGCACAGAACGCAAAGAATGAACCACCTGGAACCACAGTTGTGTCACTTCGCTGGCTTCTTTAGAGCACTCGTCATCCGTTTGCACCGGTTTGCGCCCCTGGCTCTAGCTGGACCCCTTGCCCCTCCCCTGGCCCCCAACCCACCCACCTCCCAACAGCGCCGCGAAGCCGGGCTCATCCGCGCGGCCGTCTCCTGCCTGCTGGCCGCCATCCTGCTCTTCCTCGTCAGCGGCCTTGTCCTGGCGGTGTCGACGGTCGCGCCGGACGCCGAGCCGCCCGCCCTCGTGATCTTCCTGGCCGCCCTGCTGGCGTTCGCCACGGGCGTGCTGCTCATGCTGAGCGAGTCGTTCCTCATCATACACCCCCTGGTGACGGAGGAGGCCCACCTGCGGCGCATCATCAGCGCGCACTCGCAGATGTCGCTGCAGGTGGTCGCACACTGAGCGCGCGGGCACCCGCCTGGTTGCACTGCTGGCACCGCGGCGCCGCGCTGCAACCCGTCAAATTGCCTTAGCAAGAGAAACAGGCCTTTGAATGACTGGGCAGGCACCGCCCGCTTTGGGCACGACTGAACTCCACAGCGGCCGTGCCCGTGAGCTCTGGTGGTTGCGCGTGACTGCCTAGTATCTGTGCGCCTCAGTGCCACACCCAAGAACCCCCTCCATTGATTCCAACTCCCTTGACACGAGAAGCCACTGCGTGGGGGACCCGCCGGCTTTGGCGGTGCCGCTGCGCGGGTGAGGGTCGCTTGTGCATCCTTTTCATCGGTGGGGTCAGAGTATTCCGCATTTACTCCTCATGCACGGCATGCAGCATGCCAGCAGCAGCAGTCCAGTCTGCAGCTTGGGTTGACCTTATGTTGCATCGAGATAGTGCTGTTTCAAAGCCCACATGCCATGGATGCAGCTGCGCTTTGTGTGAAGCAGCACACTCTGCCAAACGGCAGCGGCAACGGTTGCACCAGCACGAAGGTGGTGGCGACTTTCGTCCCACGACTGTCTGACCGGATGTGCCTTGACCTGGTCTGGCCTATCACTCATCAACTACAAGAATCTTCACGCCATTGCGTGGCGTTTGGATAGCTGCCTTTCATCACATGTGGGCGTTACCATAGTGGGGTATTTGGTGGGCTCGCAGTCAGGCTGACCTGTCTGATTAGCCCAAGGTCGGTGCGACCTGGGGGTCAAGCATTTGAGTGGCCACGCACCTGCAAAGGCGCTGAGGCGGGTCACATTCACCGGCCGCAGGGCCTCAAGCAGCGCAGAAGTACTGATGCCTGACTTATTTCGCGTGGCAGCAGCCGTTTTAGCATGCGCCTGCGGTTCGCACTTGTTCTGGGGCAACGCAGCTGCACGCCTTATACACGCGCGGCACCCGTCTTCCATACTTGTGTTGAGGATGCTGGACAGCTGGACTGCATGCGCCTCCAACTCTACGTTCAGATCACGCGTAGCGCGCTCCTGCCATGTTCAGGCATGTTTGTGGCTTTAACGTGGCACACCCTTGGCGGCGCATTCCCCCTCCGTCGCCTTCCTGCTTGCTGCACCCCTGCTCCTTACCGATGCTCTACCCAGCGGTGGGTGCCACAAGAGCTCAAAAGCAAATGCTCTTATTGAACAGCAGGAGCGCGCCATCGTCTAGGCAACATCCTCAGCCTTGCCACTGACGAGCTGCATGCGGGGACTAGCGCAACAGCGTGTCATCCGGCATGTCTTGTGCGAGCCATCGCACTCTTGCAATTTGTCATGCACGCATGCCGCCGTGACCTGCTCTGCTCACCGTCTTGGGGGCCCGTTCTCACGAGGCCGATTAGAACCCGGTGGTGCATGGCACGCCCCTACACCAGACTTGATATCAACTCCATCCCAAACATAGGGATTTGCGCACAGGCTGAACAAGCGCAATGTTCCTCTTCATGTGCTACTCAGAATGCAAGAAGTAATCGTTCAAATGTGATGTCTGGATCAGCATTGGATCGGTTGGGCGTAGGAGTGGCGTAAGTGATTGGGTCGTTGTGGCAAGGTCGTCGTTCACCCCCCAAACGTTTGTCTGGCCCATGCTAGGGGAACTGATTGGGCAGGCGGAGCTGCACCAAGGGTATGCAGCCCTATGAAGGCCTGTGTGATCCCATGTCATTTGGCGGCTGCAACCCTCCTGGGCGCTGGCGTGGGACTGCAAGCGTGCATCATCTCAGCATGCGGCGAGCTGCACAACAGGTGTCTGACCTGCGCTTGGTGGGAGGGCGCCCCTGCTGCAAGAGAAGATCCGAGCCTGGAGGTCCAGTGAGCTTCTTGGAAGATTCAATGTTAACCCTATTTATGCGTGGACCCAAGTGCAGATCGACGCGGGAACCTGGCAGGAAGCAACCGTTGAACCGCCCCAAACCAACAGTAGTAACCAGAACGGGCACGCGCTGCTCGAACATCCGCCGCTGCGTGTCAGGCACGATGTCAGGCTCCTGATAAGCGTGGTAGAGGCTGTGACAGCTGCGCTCAGGTGTAGCACTCAGAGCAGAGTCTAGATCATTGCGAGGAGCTTCTCAGACCCCTGCCGCTGCAAGCAAGAGGTAAGATTTGAATTGTCAGGAATAAGATGAAACCTCGTGTCCCTGCGATAGCGCTGTGGAAGGGAAGGGAAGGGGAGGAGCAGTGTCAAAAAGACTTGCACGGATGCACACCACATCACATGGGCGCCCTGCAAGGGCAGAGGCCGATGCGAATGTAAACTGCACTCTAATGCCACATGAGGAGAGGTGCAAGACGCAGATCCCCTGAAGGGGCTAGCGCGCGCCGCTCGCAGCGCCCTGACGCCGTTGTGCACAATGCGCGAACGCGCCTGCAGGGGCCCGGGCACACAGCAGGGTGCGGCGTCGCCGACCCGAGCCATGGCGACCCCTCTGCAGGCAGCCCTGGACTACGTCCTGCCGCTGGCCAGCCGCACGCAGCCGGGCGCGCCGCCGCCAGCCGACGACGAGCACCTCGCGGCCGCCAACTTTCGATTGTTTGACCTCAACGCAGAGGCGCGCGACGCGCTCGCGCGCCAGCAGCGCGCGGGCCCCGGTCGCGGCGTGCGCGGCCGCGTGGGGCCGCCAAAGGTGGCGGTCGACCTCGCGTCAGCCACGCCGTTCCTCACGGTGTCGGGGCCCTCTGACGGCACCAGCCTCGCGCCGCTGTCCCTTGAGAGCGCCCAAGGCTTCTCCTCGTGCCGCGCCAACACGGCGGTCGTGTCTGGGAAATGGCAATACGAGGTGCGCCGGCGCGCGACGGGCGGCGTCGGCAGCACGCTCCATTACGACGGCTCCACAGCTGCAGTCGCTGCAGTGCCGGGGTCGCTTGTTCCTGTCTCGAACCCACATGCTCCCTCGCCGTGACGCCTCCTCCCCCCAAACGATGCCCCAGGTGATTCTGCGCTCTCATGGCATCCTGCAGCTGGGCTGGTGTTTGCGGGACACGCCGTTCACAATCAACAACGGCGTGGGCGACGCCCCGGACAGCTACGCCTATGATGGTGAGCCCCCAATCCCCCCCCCCCTCGCGCTGGCGCCCTGCCACGCCTAATACTTTGTGGTGGGCAGCGGCGACCATTGGGCGCCTGTGCAGCTAGAGGGTTGATTAGGTGGTTGCAAGGGCGGCGGGCACTCGTGGGGTGCAGCTGGATGTTGCTTGAGTCAGCGTTGCGGGGGTTGGGGAGAGGGACGTGCAGCGTTGTTCGTGCGCGCTCGCTGTGCCGCGCCCACGCGTCGCCTCGCACCCGCGCGCTGGCACCTCGCGGCTGCGCGCCCCTCGCTGCAGGCAAGCGCATGAAGCGGTGGAACGTGCGGGCGCGAACCTACGGGCGGCCCTGGGCGGCGGGTGACGTCATAGGCTGCTGCATCGACCTGTCTGCCGGCGAGGCGCAACCTCCGCCACAGCTCGCGGGCGCCAGCCGGCAGCAGCAGCAGCAGCATGCAGACGCAGCGGCGGCGACGGCGGGCGCGGAGCAGCCG
>NW_014011908.1:11208-12471 GCF_000611645.1 Monoraphidium neglectum
GGCTGGCGCGCCCCCGTCGCCGCCGCCGCCGCCGCTCGTGGCGCCGCAGCCGGCGCCTGTTGGGACCATAACCTTTTACCGCAACGGTGTTTCGCTCGGCACCGCGTTTGCCAACGTGCGCGTGCTGCAGCACGGCGCTGCCTACTTCCCCGGCCTCAGCCTGTCTCAGGGCGAGCGCTGCGACGTCAACTTTGGGCAGTCGCCGTTCGTGCACCCCGTGGGCGGCCACCGCCCGCTGCAGGCGCCGCCGCCGCCGGCCGCGGAGGGGTACTTCCGCGCCGTGACCAGCGCGCTCGCGCGCCTGCTGCTGCTGCGCCTGCGGCGCTGCGCGGGCGCCGCCTGCGGCGGCGGGCGGGCGTGCGCGGGCTGCGGCGCGGGCGGCGGCGCGGCGGGGGTGACGGCCGGCGAGGCAGCAGCGGTGGAGGGGCGGTTGCTGGAATTCCTGCGGGCCGCGCGCGCCGCCGACGCCGCGGCGGCCGCGGATGCCCGCGCCGCGCATGCAGCCCGCGGCGGGGCCGACGCGCACTCCAGCGGCGGAGGCAGCGGCGGCACGGACGAGCCGGGGCCCCCAGATTGGCCCGGCGACGATGCGTTCGCCTTGCTGGCGGGCCTGGTGGGCGACCACCTGCTGTGGCTTCTAGAACATTCCGAGTGGTGGCTGCACGCGCACCTGCTGCCCCTGGTGCTGCGCGTCCACGGCCTCGAGCCGCCGCACGCCGGCGGCGCGGCGCGCGCGCTGGTGCAGCTCTGCCAGGTGGCGGTCCCGGCGGAGGGCTTTGGGAAGCTGGTGTGCGCGCTGGGGCGCGTGCTGGGCCACTACGCCTCCATGGCGCCCTTCCAGCGCCCGCCTGGCGCCGACCAACAGCATCAAGGGCAGCAGGCCCAGCAGGCGCAGCAGCAGGATAAGGCGGGCGCGGCCGCCACGGGGTCGGGCGGCGGCGCGCACGGCCTGCAGCAGCTGCTGCCGCCGCCGTGCGGCCGCCAGGCGCCGGGCGTGTTTGCGGCGACGGGGTTCTCGTCCATCAGCCAGCTCTCGCACACGGGCGCATACCCCTTCACCTCGGCCCTGGCGGCGATCGTCGCGCTGCCCGACGCGGCGTCGGCCTGGGCGTTCGGGCCGCAGTGGCTGGGGCAGATGGAGGCGGTGCTGAGCAGGAAGCTTCCCACCCTGGACGACCTCAAGGAGCTGATGCCGCACGTGCCGCGCTTCGCGTCAGGCGGCAGCGGCGGGGGCGGAGGCAGCGGCGGTGGCGGCGGCGGGGC
>NW_014011907.1:0-9910 GCF_000611645.1 Monoraphidium neglectum
CAAGAAGAAGGTGCTTGACGCCGTCAAGGAGGCCCAGGAGTGGGTGGAGGAGAACAGCGACGCGGAGGCCGACGAGTACAAGGACCGCCTCAAGGACCTGGAGGACGTTGTGTCGCCCATCTTCGCCAAGGTGTGGGGATTGTTGTCAATTGGAGAAGAATCACAGCCCGCCCAGCCTGTGATTCTCAATCGTGCTTGATGTAGCTCTCCAGGCGCTGGGCGCACCAGGGTGCACTGGAGGGTGGGGGCGCAGGCACGGCGGGTTGTTTGGGGCAGGAGCTTGCTTGGTTTGTGCGGCGCTGACCTGACTTGACCGTGCCGTCTCCTCTCCCCGCAGCTCTACGACGGCAAGGGCGCCCCCGGCGGCGGCCCTGGCGGCGAGCCCGAGGACCACGACGAGTTGTAGGGCGGCTGGCCTTGTGGTCGGCCACGCAGGGATCCAGCAGTTTAGGGGGCAGTGCGCGGCCGTGTGCCGCCTGCCCTATGATCAGCGCCCATGGGTGGGTGTCCAGGCCTTGCATGCGCTTCGCGCGGGGGGCCCTTTCTTTCTTTGTCAAGAAGTAGAGCATGTAACGTGAAAAGGTTTCCATGTCCAAACAATTGTCGCAGCCGCCTGCGCGCACTTAAAGAGGTACCTGATCCGAACAAGGCAACCCACAGGCACGCGTCAGCCATTGCGATTTGACATTGGCTGATAATGACCTTTTGAAAGACACAACTATTATGACAGTCTGCAGTCACCCTTTCAGGTTGTGGGGCCTCATAACATGACACAGCTCAAAGAGCAGAAAGCTGCAGCCTGTGGTGACAGCGGCATGCGACGCACACCCCCTGGACTGCCAGCGAGAGCGTATTGTGTGACGAAGCAGGGGGGGCATCATCATGTCGGCAGGTTCATCGCACTGAGGAGCCACTGTTCCCCTTGCCCTCGCCGCCGCTGCCCATTTGCTCTGAGGTCACCGGGGGCGTTGGCCGGGTGTGACGGGAAGCATAGGCCACGCCCGGCTCACACAAGCTCAGGACCCTGTGGGTGCTGCTGGACAGAGGGAGTGGGCATGCTGCCACGCACGTTAAGCTCTGTGCAATGCAAGCGGTGTCCCTAAGCACGCCTGCGCAAGCCAGGGCTCGGGAACGGTGCCGACGACACTGGCGCCCGCTTAGCAGGCAGCCGCAATCGCTCTCCGCACGGCCGTTTATCATAGCAGGATAAGTAGCATGCCACCTCACGCTGATGCATCATACGTCTCTGAGATGGTCGCTCCACGCTAGATCGTTTGACCGACACCGACGTACGGTAGCTAGGGGTGTACAGACTAACTAGCCATGGGAAGCGGCACTCTGGAGAAAGAGCTCGCGGAGCTCATCAAATGCCTGGCCACGTACAAACCCAACGCCATCGAGAGCATGGAAAGCACATACAGCGCGGCCGATCGCCTCATCTGCGCCGCTGCCGCAACGCCGCACGAGCAGCTACTCTTCCCGCCAAGCACGCTGGACAGCCTCGCTGGCTTGATCACAATGCATGGAGGAGGCAGCCAGGTCACGAAGCTGTGCTGCCTCGTGCTGGGAGCTGTGCTGCAGGGCGAGCGTGCGCGCCAGCAGGCGCGGGCGCACGAGGCGACGCTCAGGTGCATGGAGCTGGCGCATGAGTGCTGTGCGGGCCCCACAAACAGCGCGGCTTTGTTTTGCAGGCTGCCTTGACCCGTGCAGAGTGACTCTGAGTATTGTTGCCGACTCGCGGGGCGAATCATCCGACTGCACGCGTGTGATCCCACACGCCGCACCCCCGCCCGTGCAGGGCGCTCATGACGCTGCTGCCGAGCCGCGGACGGGTCCCGGAGGACGTGTGGACGGCGTGGGGGGTGGCGGAGCTCCTGGTTGCGCACAAGGACGGCATCACCGCCGTTGTGCGGGTGTGCGGCGCTGCAGCCCTCCTCCAGATGGCAGCGGATGCCTTCACCTCGCCAGCCCTGCGGACGCCCGTGGCCGCGGCCGGAGCGCTCGACCCAGACCGTGCCTTTCTTTGCCGCAAGACGACATCACATGTCCTGCTCATCCTCCAACGCGTGCTACTCCTTGATCCTGGGGCCGCCAGCGGCCTCGCCAAGCGCCGCGACTTTTTTGCGGCGCTGCTGACTCGCATCACAAAAGCTGCAGCTGCCGCGCGTGGCCCATGCGGCGGCAGCCAGCCGCATGGCGGCGGCACGGCACGGTGCAGTGACTTGGCAGGCCTTTCTTTGCCACTGATGGTGCTCTCCAGTACCCTCGAACTCGTGGCCTGCAGCGCCCCTGGAGTGGTTTATGACTGCAGCGCGGCGGCAAAAGAGTTTGCGGCGTCCCTCCTCGCCCTGCATCCCCGCCTGCCTGACCTTCTGGCAAGCATTATTGTGAAACACACGGAGGCGGCCTGCGGCGACCCCCAAGCTGCAGATTTCGAGAGTTTGCGGGTGGTCGCGGCCGCCTACAACGCGCTCGCATTCCTTGCTACCCAAAGCCCGGCTGCGGCCGAACAAGCGGCTGCATCGCCTGGCTTGGTCTTTGCGATTGCGGCTTGCATCACCGATGGCTGCTGCGACCTCACGCACCTGGCAGTCATGTGCCTGGGTGACGTCACGAACGCGCTCCTCAGGCTGCGGGGCACCAGCGACCCCCACGGCGCTGTCCTTTTTGAGCAATGGGCGGCAATTTGCGATCAGCGGCCTCGCATGGCTATGCCGGCCGTCGCCACTGCCCTGTGCATATGCACATCGAACGCGCTGTGCCGGCGAGGGCGACAGGCAATGGCCTTGCTTTTCTGCGTTCTGGGCATGGCCAGGCCCAACGAGGCGGCCGAGATGTACGCGGACCCCGCCGCACGGTCGAACCTCTTTGACGCTGTGCAGTGGCTGTTTGACCCGTGTCCCATCCATGACGTGTGCCCCTTGGAGGGCGAGGTTGGCTGCGCGGTGCTGCTGTCGACGCAGCTGTGCATCGTCGCCAATATGTGCGAAGCAGCCGCTGTGGCCTGCGATGCCCCGTTTTTGCGCCGTGTGATGGCTCTGGACATATTCGAGGTGCTGTGCAAAGAGGCAGAGCTGCGCGCGCGCAGCGGTCTGAAACCTGCCATGACCTTCAACGCCGTGTGCATCCTGCAAGCGACCTCGACCGCTTGCGTCGAGTCCGAGTGGCGCAGCACCGTCCTGCGCGCCATGCCGGGCGTGCTGCACTGGCTGGAGGAGGCCGCAAGATCCGCCGGCGAGGCGGCCGACAGCCCGGAGGGCACGGCGCCCGGCGTAGCCTGCAAAGAGCATGAAACAAATCGCTGGATGGCGGAGGAGGTGATTAGGCGCCTCGCGCCAGAGGCGGCAGAGGCGGAGGGGCGCGGCGCCGACGTCGGAGACGCAGCTGCAGACTGCATCAAAGCAGCGCCGGGCGCGGACGTCAGTGGGCCAGCGCCGGTGGCCGGCGGCTCGGGCGCCGCTGTTGGCGCCGGCGGCCCTTCGGCCCAGCAGCAGCCCCTGACGTGCAGCGTGTGCGGCAAGGTCCAGGAGCCGGACGGCCAGAGGCCCCACATGTGCAGCGGCTGCCGCAAGCCGGGGCTGCGCTACTGCAGCCAAGCATGGTGCGCATCAGCTGGGTGGGTTGAAATCGGGGCAAAAAGCGGAGCGGTAAGGTTGTGTGCGCTGCTGCTCATCCCCCCCCCTCAATCATGTGATCTTCACTCAATTCTGCCCTCGACGCGCCGCATTGTTCTCAATCGTAGCCAGCGCACCCACTGGAAGGCGGGTCATCGCGAAGAATGCAGGACACTGCAGCAGAAGAAGTCGGTGCGGCACGCGAAGCAGCAGTAGTGGCACCAACGGCTGTACGTACGGACACTGATGCGCGCCGGCACCACATGCGCAAGTGTTGTGTCAGATCTGACCACCCATTTGAGTAGCTTACAAATTTGCCTTTTACAGAGCAATGTGTGCGTTGCCAGAGAAAAAAACCCTGAGTCATGGGAGCCAACCTTGGTGTTGCAAGAATATCTGCCTGGAAACTCAACATGTCAACCTACCCAACAGATCTCAGATCAGGACTGTGTGCTGCTTGCGGTCGTTTGACTGCAACCTGTCTTGGGGGCCCGTCAAAGTGGCCAGGGCCTGGTGTGGGCTAACACACATAGCTGCGTGACGGCACTCGAGCGACCTAGCGCTGGTGCAGTTGCCAAAGCGCAGTGATGTGCTCGCTGTCACCAGCCACAATGGATGCGATATGCGCGCACCATGGGAGGCGCCTGCGCATTTGATGTGGGCCAAAGAAAAGCTCGCAGGGCGATGTGTTGGGCTCAAAGACAGTTGATTTCATTGGGAGGAGCTGCCCTGGGTGTGATGAGGGATGCCATGCCTGTCCTGTGCGGCCGAGAAACGGCTCGACTAGAGAAACGCAAGAGGTCGCGTGCCGCAGCCAGCAGCTTTATTTCAGAATGACGACGCATGTGAGGTTCAGCAAGGACATGCGCTGTGCATGGCGCCAAACAGCGCTCAATTTCTGTGATCCGGGTAGGAAGCGCCCACGTCCTCTGGGCGAAGCGCCCAGGCGTGGTTATTCCGGACAGGAGGGAGTCATTTCCGATAACACACACAGATGGGTTGCTGGCGCTGTTAAAAGGGGGGCAAAGCCCAGGATGGTTGGATGCAAGGCGTGCAGTGTCAGCAAAGTGCGCCCGCGGCAGGGGCGCGCAGTGAGCCCCGCGCCGAGGGGTGCCGGTGGCTTTGGTCGTCAAAGGCCGGGTACGCGTGTGCCGCGATACGCCTGTCTAAAACCCAACACGGGGTCCTGGGAGCACCTTGCTTCCAGTCGGTTGGGCCTCAAGACAGCACGCAACTGTTGGTGGCCGCGACACCGCGCCAGCGGGCTTGGCCCCAACACCGGCAATGCAAGCCGCGCGGCAGTGGCGCTTTGTCTTCTCAGGGCAGATGGTGCGAGAAAGGGCTGTTGGCGCAAGGCGGTTCAGATAGGGAACAAGGACAGGTCGGAGGTGTTGAAAGGACCAGTGATAGATCCCGACGGAGTTGACAGGCCACGAGGATGACCTTGCATGCGGTTGCAAGACAAGTGCGGCGGCAGAGTTGCCATAAAAAGGCAAGTTGGGGTCCAGGGGGCGATCGGGTTGCAGCGCGCGAGGGTCACGTGCGTGGGTCCTGGGGCGGGTCAAAGGCCCAGCTGTCTGTGGTGCCAGGGTCGATGGCGGTGGGTGGCCGCGTGCGTTGAGTCGTGGGCAGTTGGCCGCGTCATTGGTTGCGGTAGGCCAAGCAGTTGCGTGGGGCCGCGTGGCAGGCTTTTGGTGCATCGTGTTCGGGCGATCGAGATATTTTTGCTCTGGGGTTTGTGCTCAGTGGCGGCCACGTCAAGGCAGATGGCGCTCGCACCAGCCGGCCACCCGAGCGTGGCAGCTGCCAAAGAGGTTTGTGTATGTCGCAGAGGGGGACGCGCACGCAGCAGTGTGTCAGACGCCACATCATATCTGTGGCGGCTGCTGCTGATGCGTCGCTGATCTTGACTCTTGTTCTTTGGACGGCAAAGTCCCTGATTGTCTTGAGTTGTCTCCTTGATATCGTTTTGGCTCGGCTCATGTCATGCGTGCGCTGACCTACGCCGAGGCCGGGGGATTCATGATGCGGCACCGACAGGGAGATGGTGGATGATTGAGATGACTCGTCTTGGGATGGATTGAGGACTGTGGCCACACAAGGCCAGGGGACAAACCCCCGAGCTGTCTGGCCAATGCCCACAAGTTAACTCCCGCAATCCTGCCCTCACCACGCGCAGGCCTTCCTCTTGTGGACGGGTGCCGGCGGCGCGCTGAGCTGTAGACGCGCCGCGCGCCGCCCTGCCGCCGCCGCCCTCGGCCCTCGGCCGGCGCCGGCGCCGGCGGCCTCGGGAGCCGCCAGCTCAGCCGCGCGCCGCATACAGCCTTGTTGAGCGGAACAGGGGCAGGGAGGGCCTTGGAGGCACTGTTGACAGCCGCAGGGGCGGCGCCCTTGGTCATGTTGTTCTTGTTGTTCATGTTGGTGCCCTTCTTGGCGACAGCCACAGCCCCGGAGGCGGTCTGCTTGACGCGGACAGCGACGCGCGACGGCTGCCCAGCAAAGCTAGCGGCCCCGCCGGCGCTCTATCGGGCGGGCGCGTCGGGACACAATGCTGAGTTAGCGCGCCGCACAAGAGCATCCCACGTGCATCGAATTGGCACAGCAATTCAGCCACGGGTGTCTCATTGCAAGGGTTTCTCGGCGATTTAGCAGTGCACAAGCTGTGGTTCGTCGACGGCACCCCGCCTCACCGCCCAGCCAGCACACTGAGTCTCACCCGAGTGTGGCGCGCCTCGGTGTCAGAGGGCGTCAGGGGCTCCAGGTCGGGCTGGCAGCCCACCTGATGTGGGAGGGCAGGCCGGATGGCAGGGAGAGGTGTGTGTGGGGGGGGGGGGCTGTGCGCAAGCCGTTCGTCTGGAGTTGGGGCAAACGTAAGCGGCATGCGCAAGGGTCTCAACCCCCGAGGCAGGCAGGCAGTTGATGAGCCATTTCTGTGCAATCCGGTCGATGCAATTCTGCGCAAGCGGACGCAGCCCCGACAATGCCTCGACTCTTCAATGTACCTCAACATTGAGCTTAGAAACATAGACCGCCTGACCCTCAGTCTCACTCCTTGGACATCACGCAACCTTGGAAGTTGGCGCGGCAAGTATTGCCCGCAGACAGCACACAGGTGTCCTGTCAGTCTGGAGTGAAAATGTTGTAGGTTCCTTAGACGTTTGAAATTCAATCTTGAGGCAATCGCGCAATATCGAGCGTGCCTTCCGTCAGGTCCGTGTTACATCGGCCCATGGTGGTCGCGGGAGGCTGAAACCCTGATTGCATGACATTGGCTTCAAATTACGACCGCATTTCTCAGAGCACGAGCATGGCGGTGGAGGCGTCGGGCCCGCTGACGGCGCTGTGGGTGACGGTGCTAGCGCTGTCGGTCCTCTACATAGCCGTGTTCCTGGCAATAGCCTACTTCAACGCCCACCCGGAAGCGATCCATGCGATGAGGCAGCTGCAGCTGCGCATGCGGCGTCACGGCAGCGCCGGACGGCCTGGCGAAGGGCGCGCACCCGAGCGACGCGGCGGCGCGGCAGATGCATCGGTGGATGGGTTGGAGGACGGCACGCCGGCTTCAAGCGGCGGCAGCCCGCGCAAGCTGCGGCAGGGCGCGCCTGAGCACGCCGTGGACGACGGAGACGCCAGCGCGGCGGACGAGTGTTCCGCCGAGGCCGCAGCAGCGGCGGCGCCGCTGCACGCGCAGGCCGTGGACCTCGAGTGGCGCTCGCTGTCGCTGAGCGTTGCGGGGGGCGGGGGCCGGCGGCAGATCCTACGGGTGCGCTGCACGCACTCGCGGGTTGTTTGACAAGGCACTGAGCAAGGCGCAGATGGTGCTCCAACGCGGCGGCCAGGCCGGATCCTTACCTTGCCGAACGGCGCAACACTTTTGCAAGCCCGCTTCCACTCATCACACACAACATGCAGCCACCAGTCTCGGCGGGCAGCCGCGCAGCGCCCCGAGCCTCAGCCTGCCCCTGCTGCTGCACAATCCTGAACTGCAGGAGATATACGGCGCCGCCGCGCCAGGGGAGCTCCAGGCACTGATGGGCCCCTCAGGCGCCGGCAAGTCGACGTGAGTGGTGGTGCATCCGACGTCGCCTGCCCGCTTACGTTCACATGCAGGGCTGCATCAGCCCCATGGGGATACCCAGGCACAGCGACAGGATGCACGCATGCGTGCACTCCAAAAACTGCAGGCTGGTGTCATACCTGTGTGCTAGCCCATCCGCGGTTGCGGGCTCCAGCTGCCCCAACCCTGCCCCTGCCTTGCACACAGGCTGCTGGATGTTCTGGCAATGCGCGTGCGCAGCAGCCGCACCCTGGCCGTCGAGGGCGCTGTGTTGGTCAACGGCCGGCCGCGGCGAGAGCAGCAATTCTCCAAGATCAGCGCGTACGTGCCTCAGGTACGCCTGGCTGTGCAGACAGCTCAGCAGGCTGCTGGCGGGCCCAGTCAGGGTCGGAAGTCGACCAAACGTCAGACCTGTGTTTTGGGGCGGTGTCCATCCCAGCTTTTCCCAGGCGGTGCGCTCAAATATTGCACCGCTTTCAACATACAACCGTTTAGCAAACCCGATAACATTGAACTGCGTGTTGACCCATCCCTCAAACCAACCCCAGCACGACAACTTTGTCCCGACTATGACGGCCGACGAGACAGTGGGGTTCTACGCTGCCGTGATCCTGCCCCCGTCCACGTCAGCGCAAGATCGTGCCGACCGCTGCCAGGGCGTGCTGCGGCTGATGGGCCTCACCGCGCAGCGCCACACGCTGGTGGGTGGGGGGCCCTCCACCCAGGGTTCAGGGTTTAGGGTCTACCACTACCACTAAACCCTAAGTGCGGGCAGACCCGCGGCTGCGGCCGTGGCAGCTTCATGGCGCCGGGCTGTTGCGGCGGCAGACTCACTAAGGCCAGCCGCCAGGGCACCTCCCCCGCCGGGGCGGTTGGGATTCTTGCAGGTTTGGGCAGGATCCGATTTGCAGCACCATCACCAAGCACTCATCCGCCAGACAGCTGATGCTGACCGCGCCGCCCTCCCGCTTGCCATGCTCTGCGCTCACGCGCCAGGTCGGGGGCAGGCTGCCTGGGGGCATCGCACTCCGCGGCCTCAGCGGCGGCGAGCGGCGGCGGCTGGCCATCGCGGCGGGCGTGGTGGCGGGGCCCAGCCTTGTCTTCCTGGACGAACCCACGACCGGCCTGGTGGGTTTGTCGCTACACAACAATTGGCCCAGTGGCGCCGCCGTCGGTGCACTGCTGAGACCGGAAGCTCAAAACCCTGCACCGATGGGCCAGCCCAAGGAACGCAGCCCGCGCTGCTGCTGGTGGTTGGCTGGATAGATGCATGTTTGTCACGCGAGGCGCCAGCCTGCACGCCCCCCGCGCGCGGGCTGATTCCTGCAATTCACCGACACCCTTGCTCGCCGGCTCGTTGCGTGCAGGATTCCTTCGCGGCGCTCAGTGTGTCGCGCTTCATGCGGCGCACTGCTGACGGCGGCCACACCCTGCTGGCCTCGCTGCACCAGCCGCGCGCCGCCATCTGGTCGCTCTTCGACAAGGTGCATGGGTGGCTGCGTCGGCGGCTGCGTTATTGCGTAAAGCGGCTTGACTTGCACCAAAGGGTGAACGTGCGCGAGGCATTGCAAGGGCACTGCGTGCGGCGCAGGATTGCGAAGGCTGACATAATTGCGACCTGAACTCTATCCAGTGGGGCGGCCCCACAACACGGCGCACAGATGCGCACCGCCGCCGGCTGGCCACGCGTGCGAATGTCTATCACGCATCTTGTGCCCCACAGCCCGTCGCACTGCATGCAACCACATTGCACGACGCGGTGCCCTACGCACAACGCGCACAGGTCACACTGCTGAGCCAGGGGCGGCTGATGTTCCATGGCGCCGCCCGCGACATGGTGCCCTGGTTCCAGGGCCTCGGCTACGCCTTTGACGCGCGGCTGCACGGCTCGGCCCCCGACTGGGCCCTCGACCTTGTCACCCTCGGGTTCACCAAGCGGGGCAGAGCCTGGGACGACGGGCAGGCGGAAAATGGTCGCGCTGATCAGGGCGAGGGCGGCGCGGCGGGCAGTGCCAGCAGCGCGGGGATAGAAAGGGGAAGGGCGTGCGAGGGCGGGCGGGACGGCGGGTGGCAGGAGGGCGCGGCTCGCACCAGCGGCAGCAGCAGCCTCGCTGTGCAGTTGTCGGGAGGAGTGTCAGAGGAGGACGCGGCGCCTGGGAGCTGCGGCGGCGGCGGCGGTGGGCGCGCGACGATGGAGAGCGCGGGGGAGCTGCAGGCTGCGGCGGCGGCGATGCGGCGG
>NW_014011907.1:10436-12775 GCF_000611645.1 Monoraphidium neglectum
GCTGGAGCGAGAGCACCCAGAGTGGTTTGCGGCGCAGGTGCCCGCCACTAGCGGCCACCAAACTCATTTGCTCGTGCATCATCCACGGACAGAACAGCAGCACGTGCATACACGCGTCGCCGCTGGCAGCAGCGGCGCCGCCCACGACCCCCTCAGCCTGCGGCTGCGGCGGCTGCAGCGCCACTACCGCGCGCTGCTGTGGCGCGAGGCCGTCAGTCTCGTGCGCAACCCTGCTGACGTGGCGGGGCGCATGGCGATGTTTGCGTTCGTTGGGGTGCTCAACGGGCTGGTGAGGTACGCAGTGCCTGGGGAGGCATCCTCTCTTCAGGACCGCATCGGGGTGAGCAAGCTGCAGGCAACGCGTGTGCGTGTGCCTGCGTACGGGCGTACGTACGAGGGTCCTGACCTGGGGGAGAGGTCTGTCCCGGGCACCAGCAGGTTGACACTACTGTGTGCCCTCAAGCATGCGGCTGTACCGAGCGCAGGGATGCCTCTTATACTGCTGCCCTTGCACGTTTGCAATTGGCCATGCAGTGCCCTGCTGCCCCCCACAGCTGTTCTGCGGCATGTCCCATCAAACACTCCACGCCAATAAATCGTGCAGGCCGCTCGTGCGCGCACGCACGCATACAAGCGCGTGCTTGCGCACATGCGCACACGCACACGTGCGAGCGCGCGAACACACACACGCGCGCGCACACACACACACACGCACACGCACAAGCACACACACACACGCACACGCGCACACACACACACGCGCACACGCACGCGCACGCGCACGCGCACGCGCACGCGCACACACTCACACGCACACGCACACGCACACGCACACGCACACGCACGCACGCGCACACACACACACACACACACACACACACACACACACACACACACAGGCACTTTACGGGATCATATCCTTTTACATGTACATGCCCTTCATCTTCATGGGCCTCTTCTGGAGTGCGAAGACGGGATTAATGGAGGGGAGGGGCAAACACACATATGCTTTCTCACTGTGTGGCCAGCATTTCATTTCCTGCAAGTTGCGGGGGCACATGAGTCTCAGTTGCCCTGGACAAACATAGCGAGGTCCCACCACCAGCAGGCCGCATACTAGTCATTGCTCACTGGTGCACTCCTCAACCGCTCCCAACCAACTGCAGGCGACCGCACGTTCTTCTTGAGCGATGCAGCAGCGCGCCTCTACAGCCCGGCAGCCTACTACGCCGCTAAGGCACGGACCGCGGTGCCTTGCGTGGTGCTTTGCCGCAATCACGTGAAACCCGCCCAACACTGAGGGCCCCTGCTGCGTGTGTGGCAAGACCCAACTGCCGATGCAACTGTCGCAACTGCACGTGCTTGGCGCGCCTCTGCTGGTTGGCTGGCACCACCTTGTTCAATACCAGGTCTGTGGCCGCTGAGGCGTATGAGGCCTGGGCTGGCCGGTCACCTGCACCCCCCCTTACCGTCTGCAGGTGACGGCCGTGCTGCCCTTCAACATCGCCTCCGCCCTGTCGTTCCAGCTCATCACCTACGGCATGACCGGCCTGCGCCATGGCGCGGAGAACGTGCTGCGCAGCGCTATCATCAGCGTGCTGATGTCGCTGACAGCCACGCAGGTGACCAAACCAATCTTGCTTGGGTTGGGCACCAGAGCCGCAAGCCTGCGGAGGGACCGACGGGGCCATGCTGCAGCTGTTGGTTCTGCGGCTGCTGCCATAGGTCTTACAGCCCCTGCGGCTCCCGCCCATGTGCACAGTGGCCACACCTGCTGCACCATGTGTGGTGCATGCACACGGCTTCCTACGTATCTGAGGCTGGTTGTCGTTTTGGTGAACCCTCCTCGCAACTCCATCCATTCAGAGTGTGTACCTGTGCGCTACAGTGGCTTCCTCTCAAGACACTGCCTTCATGATGGCCATCGCCATTACAGGTAAGTGGCAGCTGTGCAGAGCCGACCATCCAGACGCCGCCTTCGTTATAAAAATTGGGTGGGTGTATCCTTGTGAGCCACCAGAAGCCGCAGTCAATCTGCACCTTGGACGCCAATCGGCTGTCGGCGCCTTCCCTCCCTCCTTTATACCACCCGGCGCCCCGCCCCTCCCCCAAGAAAACAACACACCCCGCACACCTCCCCCCTTCACAGCCCTGAACCTGCTGGCCTCCGGCTGCATGCAGCGCTTCTCCGCGTACAGCCTGCAGGGCCTGGCCTTCCTGCGCTACCTGTCAGCCGTGAACTGGGGCTGGGAGGGCATGATGCGGGTGGAGCTGGGGGGGAGGCAGCTGCCGTGCGGGGAGGGGTCGGACCCAGGGCTCTCGGCTCTGGGGCTGTACAC
>NW_014011906.1:0-12246 GCF_000611645.1 Monoraphidium neglectum
GGTGTCAGCTGTGCAGGTGTGTCTGAACATCAAAGCAGTGCGTCATCCCGCGAAGGGAGGCGCCCCAACTGACTGCGTGTACACCCCCGCGCTCCCGCGCATGAGACCGCGTTGCAACCCCGGGTCACCCCCTTTCACGGGCACCCCCCCTCCCAAAAGAATACACCTGCACCCATACACACACTTATCCACAAACATGCACACACACATGTGCCTCTACAACCCCAGTTTTACGGCGTCCCCACATCCCCCGGCAAGTCGCGCATCTTCGCCGGTTTCGTGTCCAACATGAAGCTGCCCCCGCTGGTGGCGCAGCTGTCTGGCAGGTTCCAGTGGGTCTTCCACCTGGGGCAGCAGGTGGTGCTGGACTCTGATGCCTACCTGCTGCACGTGCAGGTGCGCGTGTGCGCGTGCTGTGCGTGTGTTAGGGTGTGTGTCTGAGGGTGTGTGGGTGCGTGCGTGTGTGCTCGAAAACGGGGGAAAGATCGGGCGTGCGAACGCAATGCCTTGGGACATCATTGGCGGCGTGGCCAACCGGGTTGCACAACAGGGAGGGTGTGGGGGCCGCGCATCGCGGGGGGAGGAGGTGTGGAGTAGAGTGCGTGGACGGGTGGCGTAGCGTTGAGCGCGTGTGCATGCGCAAGGTAGTGGATCCGTGCATGCTTGCGCTGGCGATCGCGCGTTAGCCGCGGAGGCGGCAGGCCTGCTCGTTGCATGCCGTGCATCGGTGCGTTATGCTATCAGAACAAGACCGGTGACGGCGGCGTTCACTAAGGATCTCAAACGATGCAAGGTTGCCAACAACACACCACTTGACCGGCGACCAGCGCCACGGCCAACCCCCTTTCTTGCTGACCGGGCCCCCGTGCACCCAGGAGCGGCTGCTGAAGCAGTCCCCTGGCGGCTGGAAGCGCAGCTTCTTCATGCCGGCGTCTGCAGACACAGGCGTAATCAAGTTCAGGTGGGCCGGGCGAGCACCTTGCACGCACATGCGTGTGAATGCGCTCGTTCGCGCGTGTGCGTGCATTGCTGGTGAGTTGGCGGTAACTGCCTGCCCATCTGCATTGCTTTTCTGCGTATAACGCCAACTTTCCGCTGTCAGTCGACCGTTGCCGCGGCGGGCGCAAACCTGCCGCCGATCTTCGGCTTGCAAGGGGTGGCCCCCTATCCGATCCGTCCCGCTGAACCTTTGCTTTCTTCCACCCCCTTGTGTGGCCGCCGATCAGGTCCTGGTTCGATGAGGTGGGCGGCGGCGCAGTCCAGTGGCCCGCGGGCATGTCCACCAGCTTGGGCCCCACCCTGCCGCGGGAAGTCGTCATGGACAGGTGGGGCGGGTGCCGGCGGCTCGTGTGTCGGGAAGCAGGAGGGGCTTCTGGGCAGTACAGTGGACAAATTGCAGGTGAGTAGCCGGCGCGTCCGCCCTGAAGGCCCGCGGCCGCTGGATTCGCAGCGGCTTTGGATGGTGACGCTCATCTCAACAAGCCCACCCCCAACGAACCCCGCAGGTATTCCCAGCACGTCAAGTCCTGCAAGTCCTGCCGCAGCGCAGTCACCTGGATAGAGCGCCTCCAGGCCGCCTGCACCGCCCTCGCCGCCGTCGCCGCGCCCATCGGCGTGTGGACGTTGCTGCTGCAGGCCGCCGCCAGGACTGCCCTGGGGCAGCAGGCGGCTGTCGTGCCTGCTGCGGCGGGCGCCCTGGGGGCCGCGCTCGGGTGGCCCATGATCCTTGTGGCTGCGGCGGCGCTGTTCGCGCGCCACAAGCTGCAGGGGCTCTGGCGCAAGTTCCACTTCACTGACTACGTACACGCTGACGTGGAGTGACGAGCTGACGTGGATTGACGACTGGGCCTGGAGGCTAATTGGTCTCTCAGGGACTTTGCTGATGCTTTGCACAGCGACAGGGCCGCCTGCTGGGCACGTGCATTTTGTTGACCATTTGTTGTATGCATGCGGCTGGCCGCCGGCTGAGATGCTGCAGTGTTGACCTGCGCAATTTTGCTTAATTTGGTCTGTCTGCCATCGTGCATTGTGTTCTACGTACACGTGTGCGTCTTGCCCTGCTCTTGTTGTGGGTCTGTGACAACCCGTTGATCGTATGCCTGTAACGCAGTCTTCGGGGTTGTCCGTATGAGGAAAGATGGGCTGATATTACTATTGCCCTTACGCCTTTCAAGCAGGTGAGCGCAGTAACAGATGGGTTGAAACGTCGAGGGCGACAACAGATTCAAATAAAGAACAGGTACGACAAAAGCGCCGCTGGCTGCCCCCCAATGCACGGCTCTCGCAACGCAGGGGGTTTCATGGCACTCATGCCCCAACCGTCACCCCACCGCCGCCGCCGCCGCCGCCGCTGCCACGGGCCGTCGCCCCGCCTGCTTTGGTCGTGGCAGTTGCTCTCATGCCGGCAATCTTGCCAAAGCTGATGGTTGGGCCGCTGCGTTGATTTACGAGGGGTGTTGGTATATGCCCATCAGTTGAGGAGGTGAAGGGGCAGCGGCATACTTGGCTGGGGGCGTGGTTGTGGACGGCACGGTTACAGCACAACAGTGACTGTTTGGCCTTCGCGCCGGCAGTCACGGGCCCGCACGTGCAACAAGCAACCGCGGCGCGGGCTGCAGCCCGCAGCAGCACCCTTCAACGCTCCCCGCCCGCCCTTGCTCACTTGAACATCGCCGACACCGCCTCCGCCATGGCCCTGTTCGCGGTCAGGTCCGCCGGCCGGTCCTTGAACTCAGACCCGTAGCTGGTGGCCCACTGCGGCGCCGCCTGCACGCCCGCCTTGCTGAGGGGGATGTGGCTGACGTGGCGGGCGGCGCGGCTCGCCTCGATCTGGTCGCGGGCGCCGGCCACGGCGCGCAGCATGGCGGCGTGGTCCCTGCGGCGATGGTGGGAGTCCGCCTGCGTATGAGTATTGCAAGCCTCACGAGCCGTATTGCAATAGCATGGCTATCCTGGCATTGGCAAGCGGTTGACCGCTTTCTTGGAGCCTAGGTTAAAACCTGCAGGTACACGGCAGCGCAGGCTGTCTGTAGAGGGGCGCACCTCGGCCGATACGAGAGGCGGTTGGTGGTCTTGGCGTCGGCGTCGGAGGGGGCCTCGCCAAGGGTGCGCCGCGGCTCCACAAAGCGCTGGGGGATCGGGTACACCGCACTGGACTGCGGGTAACGCACCTGTGTTGGGAGGTGTGCGTGCGCGTGTGAGGGGTCGCGTGGCGAGGTCACGTGCACACGTGCGTGTTGAGCAGCGCGTCTTCGTTGTCGCATGGGACGCCAGGTTGGGATCCCAACTGATAAGCTGGCACCAAGCACGCAGCTGTATTCATTGGCTGAGTACACATTGAACAATGGAGGGCGGCGCTGTTGAGTTTTGCGCAACGCAGGCAGGTGGCACTCGCTTGCCCACCTCGTCCACGTGGCCCCAGCCCGCGTTGACCTCCGGGAATACGACTCGGTGCATCTGGGAGGGAGCAAGGGGTCAGAGAGGGTCGGAACGCTCTGCGTTGTCAGGCCCCTGATTGGAAGATGGAACCAGCATGATGCACACCACCGATCAACGGGACTGCACGGCAGACGCGGGCGCTCCCGGGGGCAGCAACAAGGCGGCAGCGGGGCCTGACCTGCGCCGTGCGCGAGGGGTGGGAGCCGAATGCTGATGTGTACGAGCTCGTGGCGGGGTACAGCTCGGCGCACGCCCACTTCAGGGGGCACTTGCTGCTGAGGGTCTCGACCAGGTCTGACGCCTTGGCGGCACCCTTGGCAGCACTAGGACGGCGCCGCGGCGCAGCCGCGGTGGCCGCCGCGGCACCTGTGTGCAGGCATTGCACAGCGGCAGGGGTACCAGGAGGGCGGCGGTGACATCAGCAGCAAGTGGCTGGGCGCTGCTAACGCATGAAATGCAACGGGCGCCCGGGCGTGTCGCTTCCGCTGCGAGCCCTGTCGGCTCCAAAGCTCTCACCTGTCGCCTCAGGAGCCTGCTCGGTGCCAGCATCCCCTGCTGACCCAGCAGGGTCCACCGCCGCCGCCGCCGCCGCAGGCTGGGTGTGCGCCGTGTGTTTAAACCCCTTGACCTCCACCTTGCGCGGCGCGCCCATGGTTCTGTTGGCAGGGAAAAGGGTTGTAGAGAGGCCACGCTCTCGTCAGTTGACAATGGTGTGACACGTGAGTCTGCTCTGACTCTCGCTGTGCGAACGTTGCCGCAGCTGCGTTGCACGCGCGCTAAGACACGCAACGATGAGCCTCTCGTGCGGCCATGGCAGGCTACGGTGAGGGGGGCGCAGCGGCAGACGGGCCGGCGCCGCGGCCCCCGCCGGCCGCTCACTTGATGCGGGTCTGCTCCTTGAGGAGGCGCGTCGTCTCTGCATCCTCCGCGCTGTACTGGGGGCAGTGCAGCTCATGCGACACGGGCTTGGAGCTGGCGGCAGGGGGAAGAGGGGCACGGGAGAGATGCAGGGTGGGGTGGGGTGGTTGGGCTGGGCAAGCAGTTTGCGGGGCCCCGTCAGGCGAGGGGGGTTGGGACATGTATGGCCTCAGGGCGTGAGCGGAAGGGTGGGGCGATAAATTGGTGACACGAAATCGCTCACAGCAGCCGCTCAAGCACTGGGGTCAGCGCTAGCGCCACACGCCAGCGTCGCGAACTCGCACGCGTGCGCTGCATGCCACTGCGCAACCTCGGGGATCCTACGGTCAGCAGCTGCCTGCCCACCTTTCGGGCTGCACCACCGCGCTGAGCTGGCGCAGCAGCTCCACCAGCTCCGTCTTCTGGGGCCCCGGCAGCTGCCCCAGCAGCGCCACGACGCCGTCCGTGGCGGCGGGGGTCAGCAGGCCCTCGCAGTAGGTGCGCTGCTTGGCCACCCAGGACGCCAGCGCGCGCTGCTGGCGCACGCGGAAGTCGTCGGTCTGGCGGACGAGGGCACCGGCAGAGGGGACAAATGTGGGGGGGATTCAGTAGGGCAGTGAGGTTGAAGGGTGAATCGATGGTGCCGGCGATTGTTTTGAACACAGGAGCAGAGTATGTGCGTGTTTGGGGGGGGTCGGGGGGCGCTCACCGTAACAACGGATGGCGGTGATATCAAGCAGATTTCTGTTGGTGGTTGAGAGCTCATGCGACTCGCACACCACAATCCTGACACAAACGCCTCACCGGCTTGTGTACTTGTGCGTTGGCCACAGTGTAGGAGCTGTCCAGGAATGGCGCCCAGGTCTCCTCAGAGCCTTTGCGCAGGGACTCGCCCCTGCGGACCACAAACGCGTAGTGTCAAAACGCGTCACGCAAACCCGCACCAAACCGCCGCCGGCTTCGCCCCTGGCCGCCGCAGCCTCAACCATGGCCCAGGTTCAGAGGCCTCGGACAGCCACAAATGCAACATCCACCACCTGGCCCAGCACTAAGCCTTCAAGGGCCCGCATCCCTCCGCTTCCCCCCTGCCCCTGCCCGCCCACCAGTCGCTGACAAAATTCTTGTTGGGGGCCGCCTCGGGGCGGCAGATGGGCAGCGTGTTGGCCCACAGATCAGGGTACAGGTCCTTGAGCCCATAGGACGCCGCCGACGAGGTTATGTCCAGGGGACCCATCTTAGGCGCCGGCGGGGCCGCCGCGGCCGCCGCCGCGCGAGCTGACAGGGTGGCAGTCGCCGAGAGCCGTGGGGGCTCGGCGGCGGCGGCGGCGGCGGTGGGGACGCCGAGGGGCAAGCGCAGGCCGGCAGAGGCGGCGGGGCGTGGGGCCGCGGCTGGCGCGGTGGCATCTGGTGGCGCGGCTGACGCTGTGGATGGCCGCTGGTTCAGGCTGCGCGTTGCGCCTCCGCGCCCTGCTCCAAGGGTGGCTGTGTGCAGCCACGACGCGGCCGCGGCCGATTCAGGCCGGGCCGCGGCTGCCGCGGCCGCAGCGCGGGTCGCTCCTGTCCCCAGCCGCGCGGCGGCGGCGCACGCCGGCGCCGACGCCAGGCGCGCCCTCCGCGCCGCCGTCTCCAGCGCCCCGGCCGTGGCGGCCTCCGGGATGTCCGACCAGAGTGGCGCGCGTCGGCTGCGCGCGGTGCTGCCGCCGCTGGCGCCGCCGCTGCTGGCGGCGCTGCGGGCGGTGCCGAGTTGCTGCACCTCAAGCGCCGCCCTCTGCCGCGCAGCTGCCGTGGAAGCTTCCTGGACCAGGGCGAAGTACCTGGTGTACCGCGCCCGCTCCTCGGGCGTCGCGCGGCACTGCAGCCACCGCGCCACCTCCTCCTGGAAGCGGCGCTGCGCGTACAGGTCAGTCCCAGACGTGGTCTGGCGCAGCTGGGGCGCCCCCATTATGCCAGGCACGACGCGCCGCTACGACGCCGATGCGTGCGCTCACGCTCGCGCCGTGGCCAACGCACAGACGTCGCAGGTCGCTGCGCAAGCGGAGCAGGGGCAGGGAATTCATCGAAGAGTTTGAATTCCCTTTTTTGTCTTGTTATTATGCCGTTCGTGGTATATGGCGTTCCTCTGCGGCGCATCATCAAATTTTTTGCGACACAAGCTCAGCACCGCACACCTGTTTCTTACAGATGATTAATCATCAACCTCTCTCGACACTGCAAGACCTGCTCGTCGATGTGCAGATGATACGTACACGAGATGCTGTGAGGCAGTTTTCGACACCCCTCGGCGCGTACACGGGGTGATGTATGCGTATGTGCATCATTGATTACACTGTATTGTCTACTGGGCATGAAAGGCGCTGTGCAGCAATCGATCTCGGCAGTCAACATGGTGCTCTGAGCAGTCAATGCAGATGCTGTCATGTTTGATTGGGAGCAGTGCTACTGGTGCAGGGCAGCAGATCTGCACAGCAGCAGAGATCGCCTAAAATCTTACTATTTGAGGGCGCCTGAGGTTGAGTCGCCGCCCAGGAGGCCCTCAAATTGCTTCAACAGAGGTGGCAGGCCCTCGCTGAGCATGAACATCAGAATGCCTTTGTGGGGAGGAAGGTGTGTGAGGTGAGGGAGGCGTGAGAGTTGGGAGTGGGGGAAACTACCAGAGTACACAGAGTGCTGCAGGTTGAATGGTGAGTCGGCAGCGGATGCATCAAGCAAGCGTAGTGCTGTTGAGGCCCTGAAAAAGTCCACTCGATCCGTACCCAGCACGCGCTCGCTAAGACCCACCTCCAGCGATGCCGACGTTCAGGCTCTCCATCTGCCCCACCATGGGTATAGCCACCGGGCGGCACACCCGCAGCGCCGTCTGCGAGAGCCCCTGCCCCTCGCTGCCGAGCACCAGGCACACAGCCTGCTCCAGCTGCCGGTCTCCCTGCCCCCCACGCCGCCGCCGCTCCTCCCCGGCCTGCGCCTCCGCCTCCTGCGGCTCAGCAGCCAACAGAAGCAGGCCGCCGTCGTCAGAGAGCGCCTCCAGCTCGCCCCAGCTGCACTCCGCCAGCGGCAGCCGCAGCGCCGCGCCTCTGCTCGCCCTGAGGGCCTTTTCATTGAACGGGTCGCAGCAGCCCGGCAGCAGCACCACCCCATCCCTGCGGCGCAAGGGGCGCCAAATGTTTGCAGACGGGAGAGCGAAAGCAGGAGGTGCTCAGGGCAAAGCAGGAGCAGGCACCCGACATACAGCGGCTTTGGCACTTGTGCAGGTTACTTATGCCCACCTGCAGCACGGGCACCCACCAGCCAAACGCCATGGCGCATCTCAGCAGGGTCCCCAGGTTCCCCGGGTCCTGCACCGCCTCCAGCGCCAGCAGCCGCCGCAGCCGCCGCGGCCGCTCCGCCGCCAGCTCGCCGCCCTGCTCCCCGCCCGCCCGCTGCTGCCCCTGCGCCACCGTCGCAGGCTCCTCTGCACGCGGCCCGTCCTCGGTGGCCGCCGCGGGCAGGCCAAAGAGGGCCCTGAGCTCTGCCACTTTGAGCAGCCCCTGCCCTGCCACGTTGAGCTCGACGATGACGTCACCAGGGCTGATGGTTTCGAGGCCGCTGATCTTCAGCGCGACCGCCTCACTGATCCGTACCACGCGCTCCGGCTGGAGGCTGGGGGGCAGCGGCGAGGGCGCGCCGGGCTGCAGCAGGAGCGCGGCCACGCGCAGCTGCGCGCCGCACTCTGTTATGCAGAGTGGCAAGGAGGGTCAAGGCGGGTAACATTTGGAGGGGGAGGGGCCGCATGGGAGGGCGAGCATGCGGGGCGCGGTCGGTGCCGGCGCGCAGCTGCCCCTGCTTTGGTGGCTGCTCGGGAAGGCAAAAACCAGTGCCGTTGTGCTCACAGCCGCTGGTTCAGGGCACACCTGCGAGCTCCCTCACGATGGTCGAGCCCACCAGCAGCAGCTTCCCCTTTTGGTGCCTGTATCGCGCCTTCTCCCGCAGCCGCACCAAGTGCTTCACATAGTTATTGGTGATGCTGGTGATGGATTCCTCCGTGATGACTGTGCCGGCTGCAGCGCTATCAGGGTTGTGGTGAGCTGCATCCACGGCCGCAACGCCAACTAGACCGCCGCAACGCCGCCCACGCCTGGCGGCAGCCGGCGCGAGGACCGCTGCGCAGAGCCCCAATGGCGGCGGCCAACGCTGTGACGCAAGGACAGCCCTTTGCGCCAGCGCCCTCATATTATATATCCTCGCCACAGCACTGCGCGCCCTGTCACTGGTGGCACTCGTCAATCGATCTAGGACATCATTGGGCCTCCGGAATCGCTATTTTGTGTTTTGAAAGAGACCCACAAACTCAAAGCAAACAGTATATGCAGCGCGTATGTCGGTCTTCTGATCTGCGGGCTTTTCCATTCTTCCTGTGTGCGACGAGGTCACAACTCCTAGAGTGCGCTGTGCACCAGCATCAGAAGCCCGTTGGTATGGAGCTGTCACGGATCCGAGCAGCGCCCCGTGCGCCACGCACAGCTAGTCGTGTCCCCAAGGTGCGCCCAGCACACCGGGTCCCAGAGCACACCTGTTTCGCTGTGCTGTCGCTCATAGGGTAATAGAGACGACACGCTTGGACTTTCTCAACACCCGCGCGGTGCCCATTGCGCCCAGGTGCTTCGGCCGCGCGCGCTCGCCGCCACCAGCGATGGCGCACCATGGGCTTGCCGGCGCCGCTGCCTCGCCGCTGCAGCCGCCGGGGAGGCAGCAGTGCATATGACGACGCACACTGACGGTCGGCCTTCTCATGCACAGGTCAGGGCTGGCTGTCCCAGCACATGCATGGCGAACAGCGGTCCCCTTGCAGCAGCGCAAAGCTTGCCGTGAAACCTTTGCTTCACTGCCTTCCAAGCGTCTGCCCCCATTGTGCATGTGCACACGCATGCGCGCGCACGCACATACATGTACATGCGTGCTCTTGCGTGCGCGCGCGCGCACACACACACAAGCGCACGCATGCACACCAACACACACACACACACACACACACACAACCCCAAGATGACAAATCGCCGCCCCACCACCGACGCAGGCCGTCCTCGACCGCTGTGCAGCCGCCCTGTCGGAATACCGCGCCCACAAGGCCGCGGTGGGCGCCTGGCTGCACGCGTTCCCCGCCTCCAACGGCGGCCGACGCCCCGGGCTGCTCGATGCGCAGGCCACGGGCGACCCCGTGCTCGCGTCCCGTTTCCAGCAGTACCTGCAGGTTCGGCAGCGCCTGCTGGCAGAGCTGCCCGCGCTCAGGCGCGAGTACGAGGGAGCACTCGACGCCGACGCGCGCGAGCGGCGCCGCGGTGGCGGCGGCGCACAGCGCGCGGCTGCGGGGGCGGCGGCGGGCGTGCCGGGCGCGAATGCGAACGCGGCCGTCGGGCGGACCCCCGCGCAGGCCGCGCAGCAGTGGTCGGCGGCAGTGCAGTACCGGCGGAGCCACCCAGCAAGGCCGCTGGGCGAACCCCAGCAGCGAGGCGCGGCGGCAGCGGCGGCGGAGGTGGCGGCAGCGCCGATCAGCATTGTGGGCGTCGCGGCGCCGGCTGCGCCTCGGCAGCGATCTGCAGCTGAGGAGGCTTCAGGCGCCCCCGGCCGCGAGCTGGCGCAGCTCGCGGAAAAGGCCTCCTCTGCCTCTGCCTCTGACCCCTCGACCCGCATGCGATCGGCCGCGCTCGCAGCCTTGCAATACAAGCAGCGCGCGGCCGGTGCCGGGGCGGGCGCGCGCGCCGGCGCGCCCAGCGGCGGCGGCGGCGCTGCGAGCGCGGTGCTGCAGGCGCCGGTGCCGCCGCGCCCAAAGGCGGGCGAGCCGGCCGTGATCGCTGTCGTCGAAACGGCCAAGTTCAACCCCTTGGTCGGGCGCAAGGCGCGGCAGCTGGACGCAGACACACGGCTGGACGTGGTCATGAGTGATGGCGGCGCGGCGGTTGGGCCGACAGCTGCGCCGCAGCTCGCAAGCCAGTTGGTAGGAGTCGCAGCGGCGCCGGCGCACGCGCCGGCCCAGGCGCAGGCTGAGACCAACGAGACAGGCGGTGATGGCAGCGCGCTCGCCCCTGCGGATGCCGTTTCGCCGGCACCTGGTGCAACCAGGGCTCAGCAGGCGAAGCCACACCCGGCGCGGCCGGTGCGCGCTGCCGCATTGAGCGGCACGGACTGTGTGCCGCCGCTGGTGATGGCTCCTGGGGCGGTGCCCCTGCCGACTTGATGCCCCTGCGTGTGTATGCGCACATGGACTTTCAGGGTTTTGGACATGGTTTTGGTACCATTGCATGTCCCCGCTTGTATATCATTGTTCGCTTGCTGTATATGTTCAGGCATTATTCATGCTTCGTTGAGCACAACACCGATGCCTCAAACGTGGACAAACCAACCCTCAGCTTGAGGTGCAATGGCGCCCCCAATGTGCTTCCGCACCAGGAGGGGCGGGCTGGTGTAAATGTGACCGCATGCTTTGCAGAGCTGTAACAGTTGTGACAGCTATGACCACCAGTTGCGACCAGCATGCGCCGACACGGGATATTATGCAGCGGCCGCCCCTCACTGTGTAGGGTGCCCTGTCGCATGGTACGATTGTGCATTGCCCACGAACCTACAGCTGTTTCGACCATCAGGTTTTCGTACATTACTCATTGTTGAAGCATGACAAGGCCGGCTGGTTTGGCCAGTTGAGAGTCCATACTCTGTTGGAATCAGGGCGTAGGCTCAGGGTCCCAGTTGCCCCACTACCTCACGTATGGGGGCGGCCACGCGAACCGGCAAGATGCAGCGCGCTGGTCAAACCAGAAGAGCCACTGACGGGCTGATGCGATGTTTGCAGGTCGTGGGGTTCGGACGCGTTCGCGTCGTGTGTAGGGGTTGAGTGGGCAGTCATGCGGGTGCGTGAGGGTGGGCAGTGCGGTGATGGGCGGGCGTAGAAATCTCTACGCTCTGAAGTGCAGCGGGACAAATGCAGAGTCCTGCGGCGTGTGCGCCTGGTCATGGGCGGTGGCACAAGCGCCACCAGCACAACCGTGGAGCAGGGGCACGGCAAGCGAGCCGGCAAGCGTTCCACCCGGCCCTTGCAGCACAGCAAGCACCCACACCCACAAAGTCGAGGGTAACGCCCCACCCGCTGAGCCGGCCGGTGGCGCAGCAAACACAACACGCGCACCTTGAAGGTACACAGACAGTGCAGTGAGGGCCCAAAGCACACACCCAGGAGACATGCCTGGCCCTGGGCCCTGGGGCCGGCCTGTCCAAGGCACAGGCGTCGGTGCAGCAGGTTTGGCCGCCAGCAGCAGCGGTAGCGCGGTATCTGTGCAATCTGCGCCCTCGCTCCCCTCCCCCCGCCAGCGCCCCATGTTAGCAAGGCCATAACGGCGCAGGGGTGTTTGCCCGGGGCCCCTTGGCACCCCCGCGCCGCAGGCGGCGGACGCAAGGGGTGGCGGGGCCGTGGATGGTTGGGCGGGTGCGGCGTACAACGCTCCCCACGCAATAAGTGCGGGTAGAGGGGCATCCCTGAGAAGTGAAGGAACACTGATACAATCCTGAAATCGAGCAAGCCTTGCTGCGCCCGGGGTTGCTTTGCCTTGCTTTGTTACAGCCATTGAGGCCGCCTGGCTGGCGCCAGCTGGACTCCTCCCGCAACTGTGTACCACCGGTCAGAAATAACAAGGGCTAACTGTATACTAGCCACCCAGTACACACGGCAACCAACATAATACACAACAAACCAGAATATCGTTGCAGGCATACAAACGGAACAATGAGGGCGCACACCCAGGTGACATGCCTGGCCCCGGGCCCTGGGGCCGGCCTCTTGAAGGCTGCGGCGACGGTACCGCGGGACCCGCGCCCCCGCCCCCCCGCCGGCGCCCCACTTACTAGGGGGTAAAAAACCGAAATACTAGGGGCTTTTGCTTGCTTTGC
>NW_014011905.1:0-12241 GCF_000611645.1 Monoraphidium neglectum
AGCCCACACCCCCCCAAACCCCCATCCCCCAGGGCGTCACCTTGTTGAGCCGTGTCACCCAGAAGACGGCGGCAAACAGGAAGCACGGCACCACCAGGTAGATGAACCAGCCCTTGAGCTGCGGTCAAGATCACGCAAGACCAGATCACACCAGATCAGAGGGATGGATTGGAGGTTTGGGCGCTGCAGGCGGAGTGCAAGTGTGCGGCGTGGCCCTGGGCTCAGGCAGTTCAGGCTTCCACCGCCGCCTGTGGCGCGGTGCCGCTCCGCGCTGCCGCTCACACGGCTTCCTTCTCATCCCGGCGGCGCCCCCTGGAGGCTGCTGCCCCGCCGTTCAGGCCGTTGCCACTGCCCCTTGGCGACTCTCCTTGCTGTGCTGCAGCAATCCTTCCCGAATGCCCTTTTCTCACTGAAGCGCCATAATCCACCCCCAACCCCAATACCCTGCAATGCAATGCAAGCCTGATGCAGGATTCGCCTCTCCTTGCCCCCTGTACTCCTTTCCAGAAGCAGCCCCATCCCGCCCAAGCGCGCGACGCACACATACACACTCAAGCACACACCACACACACCCAAGCAGACCTGGTTGTCCCCCGAGAAGGTGGCCCGCAGCAGCACCGCCAGAGTCTTGCTGAACAGCACAGACTGCGTGCCGATCAGGGCGCTGAACGTGGCATACAGCACAGGTAGGGCGCCCTCCCAGCCGCGCGCGCCGCCGGGGCCGGCGGCACTGGGGGTGGCCAAGTTTGCGTGGCGCGGGGGCGACCATGGGTGGGGGCAATCGGGGCTCATTGTTTTGGCCACGCACATGCCGCGGCTCCCCCGGTGAGATGGGGTTGGCGCGGTGGGTCTTGGATGCCTGGCCGCCGGGTCTGCGATCATAGGCAGGCTCGAGGATCACGCCGCCCCTCAATCCCCGAGCTGGGCGTGTCAAGACAGCACTCGTTGCGCCCGCTGACTGCCGCGCCGCGCGTGCCGCTCACAGTGTGCGGCGCCTGCCCATGTTGTACAGTGTATAGCAGCCCACCACGGCCGCCGTGGACACAGACAGATACGATATGTAGACCGGCCTGCGGCGGCAAGACCACCGTGTGTGTGCGTGGGGGGGGGGTGTCTTTTGGTTCGCGGGGTCTGATTTGATGCTGTGGGAAGACGTGGGGCCCCTGAGCTGTTTCGGACGGCGCGGCATCTCGCCGCCTCGCCGCCTCCAGATGCTCTGGGGCTTAGACCGCGCATCGACCAACAAGACTGTACCCGGCGTTCAGCACCCATGGACCCCACCACCCCTGTCACCCATCGGGCTTGATATGCCACCCATGGAAACGGCACCCACTCTGCATAGAATCTTAAGAGGTCCTTGGCCGTGAACACCGATGAGGAGTGGTCGCCAAAAGACACCAGCAGCACGCAGCCCGCCACAATGCACGCCGTCGCGGCCAGCACGCTGCGGGTGACCTGGGTAGCAGGACGTTTTGTGCGGGCGGGGGCTGAGCGCGAGGCGCGCGCGCGCGCGCGTGATTTTGAGTGCGCATCCGACCGCCATCCTCAAAGGTGCCGGAGAATGCATCGCTCCTGCGCGAGGAAACGGGCTGCGGTCTGTGGCGGCGTGCGGAACGGACCGCGGGACCCGGCGGCTTTTGCGGGACTCCATTGAGCGGTGCGTGACGTCACCACGTGTCACTACCGACGTCTCACGGACCGGGCTGGTTTTGGTGGGGGGAACCGCGCCCACCTTCTCCTTGAGCACCAGCGACGCGAAGATCACGTTGGACACAAATTGGACGCACCCTATGGCGGACAGCAGCGACTGCGCAGCGTAACCTGCGCACGGGGCAGGGTCACGCACGGCGAGGGGGCGGGGCGACGGCAGCGGGGTCAGCAGTAGCGCAGCGCCTGCGGCGCGCTGCCCCGGGTGCGGGCTGGCCCAGAGCATGCGCTGCACCAGCTTCGCAATCGGCAGTCGCAAGACACGCGTATCGAGGCCAGCCGGTGTTCAAGTCCTCTGTCTATGCCATTGTGGCGACTGCCATGAGCTCAGGCCTGAGCCGCTTCTTGTTTCAAACGCTCCTCTTTGCCTGTCCGCAGGACCGCCGCCACCACAGCGGCTGCCAACGCCACAACGCCCTCAAATTGCGTGGCCGCTCGGGTGCCCCCCAGTCGCTCGGGTGCCCCCCTGCTGCGGCTGCGGCCGCCACCTGGGTCCCCGCTGCCAGCCTGTACATTGAATGGCCAATGCAAATCAGATGAACGGGCCCGTTCGACTCCGACTAGAGAAAACAGAGTTCAGGCCCGTTTGACCCACCGAAGGACAAGAAGTTGGCGACGTTGCCGACAGTGAAGGCCGCCACGCCAAACTGCCACTCCCTGAAGCGGCTGATGGGCGGCTTGTCGGCCTCGGCCAGGGGTAGCGCAGCGCGCTTGTTGTGGCCGAGCTTCATCACGTTCTGTGGGGGCAGCCAAACAGTCGCGGGCTCAGGGGGCATACGATAAGGCTCCACCCCCTGCATGCGCCAGTGCCACGCCGCGCCGCGTGGCGCCGCGACGGCGCTGCGGCTGCTACCGCACTGCCTGGCAGCTGCCCGCAGCGCGTGGGGTGAACCGCGGTCGGGGGGGGGGGGGGGCGCTGCGCGGCCCTGCTGTCGGGACCGTGCGGGGTCTGCTGCGGCCGCGCACACGCAGAGCAGTGCGTAGGGCGCAGGGTGCAGGGCGCGCCCGGCAGGGGTGCACCCTGTGCTCACCGTGCCCAGGTTGATCAGAATGCTCCCCACCTGCGGAGGCGTGGGCCCCCGTCAGGAGCCAGCGCCCGCGTAAGTCAGGATTGACCATGGCTGCGCCTTCAAACGTGCACAACGCCACGTACAATATCGCATTCGTCCCTGTGAAGCGCGGGTGCGTTTCTTGCCTGTCGCACCCACCAAATTGACGCCGACGCCGATGAGCCATTTCGCCCCCATGCTACTGGCTGCCTCGCCCAGCAGCTTTGCAGCTGACTGACCAAACTAAATGGACTTTCTTTGAAATCAGTCTGTTCCTTCTCGTCCTATGCCATACCCGTGCGCTCGTTCTGACACTGCTGCCCCCTTCGCCGCAGCGCTGCTGCTGCTGCTTCCAGAGGTTGCAGGCAGAGGTGGTCCAGGGGACCCGATGCTCACTATAATATTACACTTAACATGTAATACTGATATTCAAGCGCTGCGTTCAGTTGTGCGACCAGCCTGGGGCCTGATGCTTTTTGAACCCAATGTTTCAACGCCGATGCTGTTGAAGGCAGCGGAGTATCAATGATTCTGAATCCAATTTCTGATAAATCTGAGTTTTGCATCGTCTTTCCTTGTGTCCGGCAGCTGCAGCGGTTCCTAGTCACTTGACTTGGACCCCGACACACTGGCAACCGGGACAATGCAGATGCCAATTGTATTTCTTGCATATTTTTCATTGATAGCTTCAGGCATGCTCGCCAGCCTTTGTGATCTCGCAGGGTAGATGAGCGCGTTCGGCGGGGCCCGCGGTGTGGCGGCCAGGCCTCCAGAAAAGGGAATATTTCCATTGGATCATTTCGGCGAGTGCAAGCAGGTCAGCGCAAGTTGCAGTGCTGCGTGCGCCAGCACAAGCGCATGCTGCTCGCCGTTGCTGTTGCCGCTGCTCTGCTGACTGTCGGGCACTGGCACACGGCGCGCCGCCCCTCTGCCAACTTGCACCTCGCAGGTTGCGCAACAGTATTTGGAGTGCCTTAAACGCCACAACGCGGAAGCCTCCGCTTGCAAGGAGCTCTCGCGTCAATACCTCACGTGCCGGATGGACCGGTGAGGGGGCCCGGCCTGGGCACGGCCAGCTGAGGTGCACCACCCGCGCACCCAGCCCCCACGGGCCTCGTGCCAGCAGATACACGAGCTACGAGAACGTTCGTTTGACCGGCTTGAGGCGCGCGGCCGCCCCCTTGCAAGCGCATGCACTGCCGCTGCTGCCGTGTGCGCGCAGCCCCGAGCCGGCCCCCTCTTCCCGGCCCGTGACCCTGCAAACGCAGGGATCTCATGGCAAAGCAGGATCTGACAGAGTTGGGGCTGGAGGATTCAAAGCCGCAGCAGCAGCGACAGGAACAGCAGCAGCAGCAGCAGCAGCAGCCGCAACAGCAGCAGCAGCAGCAGCAGCAGCAGCAGCAGCAACGGTCCAAACCGTGACGCCAACGGCCGCGGGCGCGGAGCCCGGCGGTCCTGGTGGCGCGAGACAATTGTTTAGCAGGTGGATCGTGCAGCACGGCAGCGGTGGCGCGCGGTCCGCAGCAAACGTGGCTCCAACGGCAGTTTTGTCCCTGGCTCTACATGAGCCGTCACCGGCAGCGCTGATGTGGGTTGCTGGTTGAGATTGTTGCTGGTTGAGTGTGTGCAGCATCAGAGCAATGAGTGCGGCAGCTTGTTGATGTACAGCCCAAGAGTACTTGTCTGGCCACACATGTCATCATGGAACGCCTGCGTGCACGTGAGACATTCATTGTACATTGCCCATGTGAGCGCGCTGCTGAAAGCCCGCACCTGGTTTGAGCAGGCATGCCAGCGTGACATGACAGGTGATGCAGGCCCTTATGTATCGCTTTTCGTGTCATACCTTGATCGTTGTAACGTCGCTCGTGGGCATGACAGATGAGTTGCTGCTTATGATTATCCTGGAGCATGCGCATTCCAATGCGTGCCACGCCAAGGCGCAGCGGGTCGCAGCAGCTAGCCCAGCGCAGGCGCGGTCTGGCAGGGATCACGGCAGTGACAGAAGTGGTGGCGCTGGCTCCGGTCTTCAGTTGGCTGTGTCCCTGGGAGGGGATGCAGGCAGTTGGGTGAAAAAGATGGGCTTGCCCTTGCAAGCTTGCGAGGGAAGGGGGTGCCTTGAGACGCCGTTGCAAAGGCCAACAGGACGGGTGCGCGGTGCGTGTAGTCTAAGACCGCCTGCGATGCCCTGAAGCTGGGGTTTTTGCGAGTGTCGCATGCGCAGCGACGCATCCAGCGCGCAACGTGCCCAGGTGCTGTGGGTTGTGTGCACAGCCGAGCATAATGTCGCAAGCGGCGCTGGTGCACGCGCGGTGTTGCTGCGGCCGTGCAAGGGTAAGTCTGAGCTCAGCCATCACAGCCTTCGGCGCAGTCTGAGCGCTCTCTCCTAATTGATTTGCAGCTATACGCATAAAAAAAACAGCCAAAGTGTGGTACGCGCGCAGTCAGCACAGCAGACGCGGCGGCCTTGAAGTCATAAATTGATTTCACAAGTCAGACTTGCCATCAGCGCCAACAGCATCGCACATACATGCGCCTACGCAATAATTTATCCGCCCCGACCTTTGAAGTCGCTTTCTTTCCCATAGTGGTCGACCGGTCAAACGTGCCTCCCGGGAGCCCCAGATCTCCTCAGAGAGTGATAATATTATCATCTATTACATCTAGAATATCATTCACAGTCACTTGAGACCCTTCGATCCTGCCGGACCCGGGCTTGCAGCTGTTTCGTGAAGAAACGTCTTTGCGAGAGCTGATGGGAAGGATGGGGCAGGGCGACCACCTCATGTATAGCTGAAACGTCGCGTTCAAGGGCAGGCGGCGCCCGCAGAGATGGAGGGGAGGCAGCCGGCAAGGGGCCTCACGGCCCACTACTTCTTCTCCTTTGGGTGCGCGCCGCCGTCTGCTGATGCAGTCGTGCGTGGCACCCACTGCGGGCGCTGCGCTTTCTAAAATGCGCGCCGCTGCCACCGTGCTGGGGCGAGGCAGCGCACGTGCCCTCTTGGCTGTCTTGCAGACGTTGCGCAAACGCGTGCCTCAGCCTGACGCGCGCTCGTCTCCATTGCGCGGCTCTGTGTGGCTCAGGGTGGACGTGCAGCTGGTGGGGGACAAGTCCAACACACGCGTTGAGCAGCGCATACTGCACCTGGACGCGGCCGCGGCCGCCGTCAAGTTTGTGCAGAAGGGCAGCGTCCGCGTCTTCCTGCGGTTCGACGCCATCAACCAGGCGCGCCTGCGTGCACATGGGAGGGGCCCCCCGCGCCGGCGGCCGCCCCTCGTCGGGCCGGCGCTTGCGCCCGCCAAAGGTAGCAATAGCAGCGCCTGTAACGAAGAGCGGCCGGCAGCTGCCAGGGCTGCTGCCCGCGGTGCTGCTAATGGCGGCCGTACCGTAATCATCGACACCGTGCAACGTGATGCCGACCGCTCGCGTGTGCGGCCCGCAGATCGTTTTTGACGAGGTCGAGCCGCGCAGCGTGCTGGTGTCGTGCCGCGACGAGCGCCGCTACTTTGTGGACTTCCAGTCCGCGGAGGACTGCCTGCTATTCAGGACGGTGTGCTATGACGTCAGCATGGGGGCGCTGGACGTGAACAGGCAGGGCTGCGCAGCGGCGCAGGGGGGGGGGGGAGGGGGGGCGTTCGGGACGCAGGCAAGGCGTTTTGTGGCTGCGTAGCAGAAGCAATTGCCTGGACGCCCCGACTTTGCCATGTTGACACAGTGCCGCGTGTGTGCAGCAGCCCAGTTCACCCCCTGGCAAGCATGAACCCACCGCCCTGGCCTGGCGAGGGGTCGCAGGTTCCAACGCAGCGTGTTGAAAAAGGGGACCATCCTCAAGCGCAGCAAGGCCGGCACCTTTGGGGAGCGGTACGCGGTGAGCCAGCGCGCGCCTCAATCGCACACAACGCACACCGAAGCGGCGCCCACCAACGGCGAAAAGGCTGCAGCCGCGCACAACACCTCCAAGAGCACACCCTGCCTGCGCGTGGTGCCGCTGGCTCTCGTTGACCTCCCCTGGTTACCCTGTGCCTGCTAATTTGCTATTTGCTGCCCTGCCCCCTCGTGGCGCGCTACATCAACCCCAGATCCTCACCCCGCGCAAGCTGTTCATCTTGCCGAGCAAGGTGGCCGTCTACCCCAGCAACGTGGTGTCCCTAGTAGACGTGTCCCCGCGGTTCGACGAGGTCAAGGGCACGCTGCACTTGGACGTGAGCGCAACTAACACAGTTGTGGGCTTGTGGCAGATGAAAGGCCGCGGCAGCCGCCTGGCCGTCGCAGCTGCCTTATTGTGGCAGCCACCCATTCGCGCCGAACCCTACCCTCCGGCCTGCCGCCGGGTGCCACGCGGCTGGACTGGAAGCAGAGAGCAGGCCCAGGCTAACAGAGAGGTGGCGGCGAGTGCAAGTCACAGGCAGCACACAGGATGAATGTCAACCCACCTAGCACTGTTGTGCAAAGTGATTTAGTGTCAACATACGAGTTGTTGTGCGCCACGCGCCATGTACACGTGTGCAGGTCGCGGGGCGCGAGTTTGTGCTCAAGGGCGAGGACAGGGACGAGGCGCAAGAGTGGTTTGTGGCCATCGCCAACAGCGCCACCAGCAGGTGCGTGGGATTGCTGCTTGGCAGCCGTGATTGACCTGATTGGCGGGCTGGTTTCTGCTGTTTTTGCTGCTGCTGCTGCTGCTGCTGCTGCTGCTGCTGCTGCTGCTGCTGCTGCTGCTGCTCTTGTGGTGGTGGCGGCGGCAGCGGCGGCGACAACCACGGTTGCTGCAGCGCGTTGTTCATGTGCATGTGGCAGCTGCGGTAATGCAGCCGCTGTCAGTGTGGCCAGGCCCTAGCATGACCAAGTCCACATTGCAACCATGTGCTGCACAACCGCAGCGACACACCGTGTGCATGCTCTGCGCTAGCCTCACTGCGCTAGCCTTGTTCATTGACGAGCTGCACCCTGCCATGCCCGTCGCACACTCTGTGGGCGCGGCAGCAGTGCTGCGCAGCCTGCCGCGCTCCCCTAGACTCGCCCACCCCACAACATGCCTCTCTTGCAAGCTTCAAAACCAGGAACACAACCCCGCGCCCCCAGGGTGCCCACTGTAGTCAGGTACCCGGGCGAGGAGGACGGCGGCCCCCACGACCGCCCTGGCGCCCCCCGGGTCTTCAGCCCAGACGGCGGCGACGCGCCGCTGCAGCAGCACCCCCCGCCCTTCGCCGGCCTCATCCAGGCGTCGGGCCGGGGATCCCCCCAGCGCCCGCTGCGCGCGCCAACCCCCGGCAGCGAGTATGGCGGGTCCGGGCGCGGCGGCAGCGCGCGGGGCGATGACAACGGGGAGGACGCGCCGGCCAGCGACGGCGGCTACGCGCCGTCGTGGCAGCTGGGCGGCGCAGGGGATGACGACGGGCAGATCGAGGGCGATGGGGGGACACCCGACCATCATCTGGACCCGCCCCTTGAGTCCGCGCATCCCGGGGACTTCGACCCCTCGGCTCTGCACGGCCGCACTGCAAGGGGTCGCTGGGGCGGCGCGGGCGGCGCACGCGGGGCGGGCACACCGCCGCCAGCGGCCGGCGCCTCGCACGACAGCGCCGCGGCGAGGCAGTGGGGTCTGCAGCAGCGGCGCCAGCAGCAGGCGCCGGGGGGCGGCTGGAGCGGCAGCGGTGGCGGGCAGCAGCGAGCCGCGGGCTTGCCTGGGCGCGCGCCCAACCTGCGGCCACGTCTGCAGCAGCAACAGCAGCAAGATGAGCTCGAGTACCTGCCAGAGGACATCCCTGAGGGCGCAGGGGTACCGACGCCCCGCCACCAGCCACAAGCAGGGCACAACAGGTTCTCAGCCCGGGGCGCCGCAAGCCCCATCGGTCAAGCGACCGGCCCCGCCAGGCCCCGCAGCGCCGACGGCGGCGGCGCGCGCGCGCTGCGCCGCGGCGGCTCTGACCTCGGGACGATTGTCGAGAGCGACGATGAGGCGGACGGCGGCGCCGAGCTCAGCGGCCGCCAGCCGCAACAGCAGCAACAGCAGCGGGAGCAGCTGCAGGGGCAGCGGGGTGTCATCAAATCAAAAGGTGCCGGCGACGGCGACAGCGGCGGCTCAGAGGCGGGGGAGGACGGCCCCCTGGCCGATTACGGTCGCCTGATTGATGCACGCCAGGCCGCAGCCGAGGCAGCCGCAGCGGCCTCCGAGGCGGCGGCCGCGCTTGACCAGGCGACCGACCAGCTGCGGCTCGCTGCGGCCATGGACGCGGGGGCGCGGGCGGCCTTGGACGCGGCAGAGGTGGCTGAAAGGGAGAGCCTCTCGGGGTCGGGGGCGGCCAGCCCAAACAGCCTGCCCTCGCAGCGGCGCCCAGCGCTGCCACGCCCCCCGCCGCCGCCGCCGCCTCTTCCGCCGGCGAGGGGGCCGCCGCGGCCGGCGCTGTCGCTGCGCAGCCTCCAGCGGCGGGCGAGTCAAACGCGGGGCGCCGGCGGCGCGGCACAGGCGTCCGAGCTGGGCGCATCGGCTCCCGTGGAGGGGCATCCGACCGCCGCGGTGCTGGCGCTGGCGGCAGCGGCTGCAGCTAGGGCCAGGCGGCTGGCAGCGGAAGCCCAGGCGACCCACGAGCGCTTGTCCCTCGCTACAAGTGACAGCCTGGGGTCGGGGGAGGCAGCAAGGAGCGGGAAGCAGCGACCGTCTGACCACCCTTTGCAGCAGCAGCCGCTTCCTCTTGGCGGTGGGGTCAGCAGGCGGCCAGCCGACGCGTCGCAGCGCCGCGCCTGCGAGGCGTCGGAGGTTGTGGACGGGAGCGAAGAGCAGCAGGCCGTGCTGCTGTCTCTCGGGGACACCCAGGCAATAGCAGAGGCGCTCGCGCGGCAGCTCGACGAGCTGCGGGGCAAGCAGGATGCGGCAGCCACACGGGAAGGTGCGCCAATGGCTGGACCAGCGCAGCAGGTGCAGGCACAGTCGCAGGCACAGGCACTGCAGCCGCAGCAGCAGCCGCAGCAGCAGTCGCAGCAGCAGCCGCAGCAGCCGCAGTCGCAGCAGCCGCAACCTGCAGCCCTCGCCCCGACTGGGTTAGACCCCGCCGGCTGCAGCCACACCTGGCCGACGCCCGGCTGTGCGGCATGCGCCGGCAAGCTCGTCGCGTCTGGAGGCTGGGGCCGGGGCGGCTGGGCGCCCCCGCCCACCTTGGAGGCCGGCGAGGCGGGTGGCTCCTTGGAGGCATCCATGCAGCGGCGCGCCAAGCGGCAGCAGCACACCCCATCATCACGCAGGCCGTGGCAGTCCGCGGACAGCAGCGCTGACGGGGCGTTCGCAGGCGACGCCGCCGCCACGGCATTTACGCCGCTGGGCAGCGGCCGCTACTCGCCGGACTGGACGCGCGCGTCGATGGCTGGGCTGTACGCGCCGCCGCCGGCCCGGACTGGGCAGTCCGCGTGGGCCGGGTCGCAAGAGGGCTACATCATCCCCTCGGTGCTGCGCGCGGTGGTGGACAGCCCCGAGGGGCGGGAGCTGCTGCGGCGGCTGAACGGGGCCGGCGCGACGCACCACCAGCGGTGCATGCGCATGATGGCGTGGGCGTTTGAGGTGTACCGGCACATGCCCACCGGCTCCCTGAGGGTGAGAGGCGCGGGCCTGACGGGGAGGGCGGAGGGTGGGCCGCGGAGGCAGGAGCGCAGTCTAGTTTTGGGTCCAACTGCACCTAGGGGAAGGGAGGGGTCGCCTTGTAGGAGGCAGCCAAGGCTAAAGCTTCGCCGTTGTCAAATTGCTGATCCTGAGGCTGACAGCGCGCCGTCGCACCGCGCCGTGCGTGTCGGTGTGGGTGGGACTTTCCGACCTGAGCACCTACAGGCGACGCCCGGGGGCTCATGGCAGAGCCCAGACCCGACGGAGGGGCTCATGGACGCCGGCTCGGTCTGGTCGACGGTGCAGCGCACGTACCCGCTGCAGCAGACGCAGCAGCGGCTCGCCACGCAGCAGCGGCCGCGGCCGTGGCCGCGGGACCAGGAGAGGGCGCGCAGCGGGCCCGGCGTTGTCCCTGAAGCCGAGGGGGCGGGGGCAGCTGGCTGCGAGTGCTGCAACGCGAGGCTGCGGACGGCACGTCAAGGAGCTGCAGGGTGGGACCGGGAGCTCCAGCCGCGAGCGGTGTGGCAGCAGCAGCAGCAGCAGCAGCAGCAACAACAGCAACAGCAGCAGCAGCAAGGGCAGCAGCAGCAGCAGCAACAGCAGTGGCAGCAGCAGCAGCAAGCGCAGCAGCAAGCGCAGCAGCAGCAGCAGCAGCAAGTGCAGCAACAGCAAGCGCAGCAGCAGCAACAGCAGCAGCAGCAGCAGCAGCAGCAGCAGCAGCAGCAGCAGCAGCCGCAGCAGCAGCCGCAGAAGCAGCAGAAGCAGCAGCAGCAGCACCAGCCGCAAGTAGCGAGCACATCCGCCTTGCCGCACCACCTCACCATGGCCGTGCCATCACAGCAGGCGGGTGCCTTGGGGGCACCGCTGGTGTGGGCCACCGAGCTGGGTGAGATCTGTGCAGACCTGTCAGAATGGGTGCCAGGCCTGGCAGTCACCATCAGGGTCAGGCGACAAAACGCGCAGCAGCAGCAGCAGCAGCAGCAGCAGCAGCAGCAGCAGCAGCAGCAGCAGCAGCAGCAGCAGCAGCAGCAGCAGCAGCAGCAGCAGCAGCAGCAAAGAGAACGCTGCGCCGAGGGCGAGGAGCCCAGGGTGGGTGCGGCGCCCTTCAACACGCGGTTGAACCCTTTGTTCCACTGCGGCAGTCCGTGCGCCTCTGCCAACCCCTTGGGTCCTGCCGATGTGCCTTACCCGGATCAATGGCACGCCGGCTGGTGCGCTCCAGCTGCTCCGGCCCGTGGTGCCGGGGTGGGCCCAGGGGCCGCGGCACCCTGCAGGGTTGGCGCCCTGGGCGCACCCCACTTGTGGAATCCCGCCGGGCGGCCCCTGACTGCGCCCGCGTCTGACGTGATCTGCCGCACGGCGTCGACGGCCGCGGAGGCCGCCGCCGTGGCGGTGACCAACGCAGTGTCCTCCTTGGAGCGCCACGCCCCGCCTGCAGGCTGCAGCGCCGCCGCCGGCACGGTGGCGCCTGCGGGGCAAGCAGGCTGGGTTGCGAACGGCGCCGGGGAGGGTGCAACAGCGCTGCCGCAGCTGACAAGCGAGCACAGGCCGGCGTCTGCGGAGCAGTATTTCCAGCAGCACGGGCAATGGCGTCGGCAGCCGCCGCCATCCCCGTCGCCGCAGCCGGAGCAAGGGAGCTGGGGTGCTTCGGGTGCACGAGTCCAGCAGTTTGCGGGCACTGAGCAGCCTGCGCCGCTTGCAGCCGGGCCCACGCTTGGGGGAGGCGGAGCCGCCGTCGATGCTGCTGTGCAGGTGGCATGCGAGCTCGGCGGCTGCAGTGCGGCCGCGTATGGAGGCGGCACCCCTGCTGCCGCCAGCCCCCGGGAGCCGGCCCTCTGCGCGCCGGGCCTGCGGCCCCGGTCGGTGCAGTCGCTGCTGGCGCAGGTGGACGAAGGG
>NW_014011904.1:0-4027 GCF_000611645.1 Monoraphidium neglectum
ACATGATGGGGTTGACACGAGAGAGAGGGGTGCCACCAGGCGTGAGGAGGCGAGGAGCCAGGAGGAGGCGCCCGCTGTCGGGCGACACGAGCGCTGCGCCGCCCCCAGGCGGCCCCGCCAGGGCTGTGATCGCACACGGTCACCGCCAGGTCCCAAGGCTGGCACTCACCACGCCGTCCGGGTCTGATGGCGCGGATTGAAGGGTGTGGATAGGGGGGGCGGGTATTGCAGGACGGTGAGGGACGCGCGTCAGTGTTAGGGCGCCCGCGGCTTGAATGCCTCAGCCCTGCAGCCGCCGCGGCAGCTGCTGGTCCACTCATGCGCATCGCTCCGACCTTACCCCCGCTTGCGCGGCCCCAAGGGCGCCGGGCCCCACCAGTCCCCGCCGCGCGCAGCACCACCGACCACGCCCCGCGCCAGTCGCGCACACCTGCGCCTGCGGCCCCGCCGTGAACCGTCCCCTATCGCGCCCCCGCTCACAGCGTGCGAAGAATGCTGTCCGGTCCATCAGGTCACCGCTGTACTGCCCGATGAGGGTGCCGCGCGGGATCACGGCCGCAGCAAACTGCAGGGTGCGGCGCAAGCGGCGCATCGCGGCGCGGGGCGGTGCGGGGCGGCTTGAGAGGCGAACGGTGGGCCGCTGTGCCCAAACCGCACGAAGCCGGGGCCGGCGGGCGCGCCGTTGCGGGGGGGACACAGCTCAGGGGGCGTGCTCACCGCGCCGTTGCCGAGGCGGGGGTCGCCGGCCGGCCGCACCACCACAGCTCCAGGCTGCAGCGGGGGGCCGTGGGAGGGCACCCCCAGGGTCACATACAGCCGGCCCCTGCAGGGCGGCGGGCAGGTGACGAGGGGAGGGGCCAAGTACGCACTCATGGGGCGCCACGCGGGCATGGCAGGTCGACTCGATGCGCTGGCTGGTTGGCGCAGGCGCAGCACGCCGGCATCTTCGCCATGTATTGGCTCAACGGCATCCTCCACTGCAACCTGCCAGGATCCCTTGACCATGAGAGCTGCAAGGCTGATGATGACGTTGTGTTGCCAGACCGCAACCACCGCAAGCACAGGTGCTCCCCCACAACCCCACCACAAGCACACGCATGCGTGCGTGCATGCATGTCCGCCATCCACCCATGCGTACCCCCACACACACACGCACATGCACGTGCCCAGCACCTGGCGTGTGCTCACTCATGCATGCGCACAAAAGGCGACCACTAGTAGCCACCGCCTCACCTGTGCAGCTCGACGTGAAATCTGTCACCCAGCACCGCCTTGGCCACCGCCGCGCACGCCGCCGCACCGCCCAGCAACACGCCTGCGGCCGCTGCAAGCTCTCCCAGGGCGTCGCTCAGCGGTGGCAGCGCCGGCTGGGTGGAGAGCAGGTGGTATGCGCCGGCCCCGGCGGCGCCAAGGGCGCACGACAGCGCGGCGGCCTGGGGCCGCGACAGTCTTGCGGGGCTATCGCTGGCAACCGCGCTGCTGCTTGTGCTGGGGTTCATGCTGTCGCTGCCGCTGCCGCTGATGCTGATGCTGCTGCTGTGGGTGGTGGTGGTTGTGGTTGTGGTGGTGGTGGTGCCGGCGGCGGTCTCCACCCCATGCGGCAAGGCTGGGACAACAGCGCGGCCCCGTTTGGCGCCGCCTCCGCTGCGACTGCAGCCATTGGGGCACGCGCCTCTTGCAAGGCGGGAACGCGCACTTGAAGTTTTTTTTAATGCAGAAAAGGTGCAAGGGGCTGGAACGCCCTGCATCATCGCGGCCATTGGGGCCGCGCCTGAGCACCAAGTGTCAGAACAGATATTCATCCACAAAAAACCATAGAGATGGCCAGTTGAGGGTGTCAAGTAGTGTCAAGTAGTGTCAAGCTGGCTTCTTCGCATCAGGCGACATCAATGGTGCGAGTGAGGCGGATGCATAGCACACCACACTGTCAGTGCCCGTTTGGATCCGGGCGCGCCTTACAACGGTTTATTGGCAGAGTGCCTTGCAGTGTGATCCTGCCAGGTGAAGCACGCTGCACGCAGCAGCGAACCGTGTATGGTATCACGTACAGTACAGTACCGTACAAGATTGGTGTTGTACCATCATCTTAGGAGCATAGGCCCGGCACGAGGGCGTTAGATGATGAGATGCTAATAGTTGCTTGAATCTTGTGCACAACAATCTTCCAGGCAATCGCACCGGCTCTGCATCGGCGCTTGTCAAGCGAGTCAAAACCGCTGCTGTGTGAGTTGCCACGACGCTAGGGGTGCTCCTGGGCCGCATATGGCGCCGCGCGCCGGTGGCAGCGTATGCATCTACGAACACGTATCGCATCCGACATGTCAACGAGGCCCGGCAGGCTGGTACGTGCGCTGGGTTGGTGCCCACACCTGGGCCCCGCTCACGCCTGACAGGGCAAACCGCGGTCATGATCGGCCCACATTTTGTTGTTACATATGATGTTCATTCCTCACCGGTCTTAGAGGTCATACATGCGTGATTTCGCGGGGTCGCCATGGCTGCACCGTCCGCGCGGCCCCGCGCTCGGCCCAGGATTTTTCTGGCTATTCTACGAGGTACCTAAAAATCATAGGATCACACGCCGCATCTTTTGGCGCAGGTCGCGGGGCATTCCGCGAGAATCGATTCCCGGAGGCCAGAAGAGCCCCCTCTAGCGGAAAGTCGGTGAGTCATGCCCCAAGGGTCTGGTCGACGAAGCAAAGTCTCAACTGGCAACGAATACCCACGTAATTCTTGAGATTGGAGATTTCTGTGGAACACGCATTTCAGGCACGGGGCGCGGTCAACATGACATGCGCCTTGCAGCCAAACTTCGGAATACCGTTCGCGTTTTGCTTCACTGAAAAATATATCTGTAATATCTGTCACAAGTGATACCGGGACTTTGCACAGTCAAGCAGACCCCGACATAAATCTAGAATAACTTGTGCTGCTGTACTCGCGAAAGCTGGATTTGGAGGCAAACAATACTGGAGACACCAGAACGCTGTGAGACAGGCCACCGGTGAAGCGGCCTTGCTGCTGAAACCTCTCGCCGCTTTCTCACAGAGCTCCAGCTGCAAGCACTGCCCTTTGAGCTCCTCGGACTCCTTGCGCATGTTACGCTCATGTGCGCCCTCTCTGACTGGGTGCCGACCTGCCCAGGAAACAGTCAGGGCGTTTGCCATGTCATCCACACTGGCGGTCAGCCCTCGCCCCCCGGGCCCTTTCGGAACGCTCCACACCTCCCCAGCGCCCAGCATTGACGCTGCGGCGCTGAGCTCCCTGTGCTCTGGGAGCCTTGACGAGTTCCTGCTGACATCACCGCGTTTTCAGCTGCAGCGAGCAGGGTGCTCGCCCAGGGCGACTGCGCCGTCGGCCCAGGCGCAAGCGCAGGTGCCGTGCCCAAACGCCACTGCAACAAGCCCTGCTACTGATGGCCCAGCAGAGGAGGAGTGCCAGCAGTCCCTGCCGGCGCATTGCGAGGAAGCCTGCGTGGCAGCATCACGTGCAGCCAAGCTCAGGGCTGTACAAGAACAGGTTGAGAGGAGCTGGCAGTACAAGGTGCGACATGAGGGCGTACCTGTGCCCGAGGCGGGAGTGCCTTTGGTTTGCGACTCTGTGCCTTCCCAAGTCGTTGGGAGGCACCAGTGGTGGACGGTGCATCCTGGTCGCCGCTTTTGACCATGCCCAATCTTTGCTGGCGCACATGATGCTAGCGCACGACCATGCACACATCACCGACACTCCGTTGCCTGCTCGCAGGCTACTGGCTCTGTGGCTGGCGCCGCCGTCCTGGCCAACCTGCGAGCCAAGCGCGTGAAGCATGGTGGCCCACAGGGTATGCTGCAGGCCATGGCAGACTGCATTCAGGTGGGTGCGCCAGCGGCCCCTGACCACTCCCGCCAATTGGGGTGGCCACCTGAGCACCACAACACGCCTGCTCTTTGCTGGGAGGCTACATCCTTGCAAACCGACCTTGCAACCCCACGGCCCTTGATGGAAGCCTGACGTTTAATGGTCAAGCCTGTGCCGCTCCTCGCCAGTC
>NW_014011904.1:4826-10140 GCF_000611645.1 Monoraphidium neglectum
TTCCGGCAACCTCCACAGCGCAAAATGCACCCATTGGATGTGCCCATCACTGCAGGGGCGCAATCTTGAAGACACTACATTTGTGTACGATCTGGGCAACACAGTCCGCCTCTACCGCGCCTGGACTGCCGCCATGCCGCGAGTCGCCCCCTTTTACGCCGTCAAGTGCAATCCCCAGCCGGCGTTGCTGCGCCTGCTGGCCGCGCTGGGAGCCGGCTTTGACTGCGCGTCCAAGGCCGAGTTGGAGGCTGTGATGGCGCTGGGTGTGCCGCAGGACCGGATCATTTTCGCACACCCCTGCAAGCGCCCGCTCGACCTGCGGTTTGCGGCGGCGGCGGGCGTGCGTTTGACTACTTTTGACTGCGAGGGAGAGCTGTCAAAGGTGCAGGAGCTGTGGCCGACGGCGGAGCTGGTGCTGCGGCTGCGTTGCGACGATCCGGAGGTATGTGCTGTTGTGCGACTGCGTGCAGGGCGGGGTGCGGGCAAGGCGTCTGCCAGACAGGTTTCAGGTGGTTCAACCACAGGATGGCAGCTGCATGCGTGTGTGCTGGCAGGACTTGTTTTTTGGACAGCTCAAAAAGCAGCATGCATTTGAGCTGCCTGCCAAGCTATCGGGCTCTTGGTAACGAGGACCGGCACCAGGCTGGCTGGCTGCATGCGCAGAGGTGCCCTCTGTCGGTGCTTGCACCTTAGCAGCCTGTGGGCTGTCAAGCCGACCCCAGAACCCCCCCCCCTTTTGCTTGAATTACTACCCCAAGAACCACCTCGTCACCCCACCAGGCGCGAGTGCCGTTGGGCCTCAAGTACGGCGCAGACCCGTCAGAAGCGCACCGCCTCCTGGCTGCTGCCAAGTCACTCGGCCTGCGTGTCGTCGGCGTCTCCTTCCACGTCGGCAGCAGCTGCAAGAACCTGGGTGCCTTTGAGCGCGCCATCTCGTCCGCGCGCGCAGCTTTTGACCAGGGCCTGGCACTAGGCCATGACATGCGACTCCTTGACATCGGGGGCGGGTTTACGGGACGGTTTGACCAGTCGGGCTGCGTCGTGATCTCGGAGATAGCCAGAGCGGTCAACGCAGCGGTCAACGCCCATTTTCCTGTTGAGGGCGGCGTGCGTTTGATCGCGGAGCCGGGGCGCTACTTTGCAGAGGCGTCGGCGGTGCTGGCGGTGCGGGTCAACGGCGTAAGGGAGAGGTGCACGGGGGGCGACGGGGCGGGCTTGGAGTACTGGCTGAGCGATGGAGTTTACGGTGGGCGGCTGAGGGGGCTGGGCCTCTTGAAAGTATGCATAGCAAGGGCGCCAACTTGTTTTAACGGCAGGCAGCACAGGCAGCCTTGGGTTGGCGGAGGAGAGTTGGCTGTGGCACACCTGGACAGGGCTGGGCAGGGCCGGGATGTCTGCTGCACGATTGGTCAGTGTGTCTTGGGCAACGAGTTCTGACGCGCCTGCAGCCACTGCGCCCCTCACAAACCAAACCCCTCAACCCCAGGCTCACTAAACTGCATCTTACTGGATGACTACGTCCCGAAGCCAATACTGCTGCGGTCTCCCCTACTGCCACCTGTGGGTGAAGGCAAGAAGGACGTGCGCGCTGCCTGCAGCGGCCCCACTGCCCGTGACAGCGACAACCCAAAAGCGGCCGATGTCCCGGCACAGCCCCTGTGCAGCTCGACCCTTTGGGGTCCCACGTGCGACAGCTTTGACGCGCTGGCCAAGGGCGTGATGCTGCCGCGGCTGCGGGCGGGGGACTGGCTACTTTTCGAGCGGATGGGCGCGTACACAATTGCAGTGAGTGGTGGCCCAAGCATCTATTTGAAGGCCCCGCCACCGGGGTGCCGTCGTCCTGGGGCGGCCAGCAGGGGTGGGGTGCAGGTTGCATGGAGCAACGGCATCGTCGCCGCTGCCACCAAAACGGTGGCGCGTGCGCCTTCTGGGAGTTGAGTTAATCCAAGGATTGAAGCAGCCCATGCAATGCAGCTGGAACCCGCGGAACAGAATGCGCGAAACCATCTCTTGTCACCACGAACATGTTGCACCCGCTGGATTCCCATCGCAGGGTGCATGCGACTTCAATGGCATCGCAGGCACGCAGCCCAACTTGTGCTTTGTTGCTTCAGATTGCGCCGTTGACGAGGTGTGTCTTCCTGCATCACAGTGATGCAGTGACTGACGCACAAGCATGGGAGGCCTCCCTGGTGACCCACTTGAAAGACAACATCCGCGTGGCAGCTATTGTACCATATACGTACCTGCCTGCTCCCCTCACGCGATGTCTGCTGGTGAAGTTGTGAAACGCAAGCGCATGCAGATGTGCAAGCTGCGTGCCTACCGCGGCCGGCAACTAGGGCCGAGGTTGGAGTTTTCCCAGGGGGCCCCCTGCACCAGCAGGGCGGTTTTTTACATGCCTGCCAGCATGTACTAGCAACCGCTCCGCCAAGAAGCTCTGCTGCTGCTGCCGCAGCCGGCTGCGGCCCTGGCCTCATTATGGCGATGTCCAGCCCAACTGGACTGTGGTCCCTTGCAGACTGCAGACATCCTAGCCTGAACTCAGACTCATCCTCCACCACTTCAGCAGACGCGAGGTACATTCATGCACACACAACGCGTTCATAGGCAAGAGGAGTGCCGTGCATTGATTGCGCACAGGCCATAGTTTTGGCCAGTGTCAACCTGTCCTGACCGTGGCAGAGCATATGATTATAGCAGTGTTGATGTGTTTGTGCACAGCATGTGCACAGCATGCATGGTTCAACACACTACTATCCCAGTACATTCCCACAGTCTAGAAACCAACCAGCACATACTAGATACTGTAGAGTGCAACCTGCTGATCGCTCGCCAACACCCTTTGTACTGCTTTGTACATGAGTAAAGTTACAAATGGGCAGGAGCCAAATCTTTGTCGCAACCTGCACGCACAAGGGATCATGGTATTTTGTAACAATAACATCCAATGGCTGCTACCATGCGCAAGGCAACTGCGTTGCGGCACGTGCAGGAAAACAATGAGCAGCCATATGACCCCGCAGCCACTAAAAAGAAGGCTGTGCCCACGTGAAAACAACACTCCAGCACATACGCAACGGTTGCTTAGCAGCAACTTGCTGTAGGGTTAAGACATGGTGATAAGGGGGAAGGGAACATGAAGCGGTGGGACGGCGCTTGCGAATGTTGCAGGCTGCTGAGATATGCCTGTTGGTTGGACACTCCAACTCCCAAGACATGGGTATGGTCACATGCGTTTAACCTATCAAAATTCTGGTTAAATGCAAGCAAATCAGGCAAAAATGTGTCAATGGAGGTGAGAAAATACCTCCTGCATCATGGCTCAAGGCCCACTAGGGCTGTCGCATCAACCTTGTTGTAAACTCCATGCAGCTTGCGTACAGGTGTCAAGGGTCTGCGCGGCATGCTTACGCGATGGGGATGTCACTCTCCAGGGGCTCCACCTTGGGCACGCGGGGGACGCGCACCATCAGGACGCCGTCCTTGACGCGCGCATTGATGCCGGTGGTGGCGGCTGCATGGGGCAGGGGGAGTTAATGGTGCAGAGGAAGGCGGTCAGAAAAACAGGGACGCTGGATGGGCAACGGAGCCCATACAGCAGCAAGCAACTGGTGTGCAAAGGAACCACATCCATGATTTTTGACCATCAACACCCTCAAAGCTCAGCACCACCCTCCTCGGATGCAATATCCTCACCGTCCTCGGGCAGCCTCACACGCCGCTCAAACGCGCCACGACGCCGCTCGCACATCAGGGGGGTAGCCTGAACATCAGCGCCCTCATCTGCCGCCACAGCACTGGCCTGGCGAGTGCCGCGCAGCAGCAGGACGGCGGAGGGCTGCTTGGGGGGTGCGGGCGCCAGCAGCTTGATGGTGAGGTCGGCCTTGGACACACCCGGGACGTCGGCAGTGATGATATACGAGTCAGACTGCGATTGGGGGGTTAGTTCAAGGGGGGACGCAGGTGGTTGCCAGGTCAGCAAAAGCAGGGGAGGAGGAGACCTGCGGGGACGAACAGTACTGGCTCTCGATCAATGGGCAATGAAGGAAAGCAGGGGAGCCACACATACTGTGTAGCAGGGTTCGTGAGGCCCGCGCATGCATGCAGGAGGGGGCCTGTAGAAAGCGCATGGATGCACACCATAGCATAACCCATCCATGCGGGGCATAGAATTCTTCAGTAAGCACCACCGTGCCTCACCTCCTTGATGAGGTCCACGGCCAGCTGCCAGGCCGGGGCGTCAGCCTGGTCGGCAGAGCTGGGGCCGTCGGCCCCCTCCGCTGCATTGCCGCAGTTGCCCTCTGCGCCAAACCACGCGCGACCGCCGGGGAAGGAGAAGCCGCCGTTGCGCATGGCACCGCCCCACTGCCTGGCCATCTCCTCCATCATGCGGCGCGCCTGGCGCGCCTGCTCGCTGTTGGGGCCGTAGGGGCCGCAGCCGGGGGCGCCGTAGTACGCACGGGGCGCGACAAGGACGACCTTGCCGCTGCGAGGAGCGGCAACGCGGGAGGGGCGCCGCTGGGCATCCCTGCGATTGAGGACGGTGCTGCGGCCGACAGCTGAGCGAGAGGCAAGGGTCTGCATGGTTGTGTGGGCAGGCTTGGGCGAAAGCGAGGTGATGTCTGCGTCAGATCTGCGATGATTCTACAGTGCCGTGGGTACTCGTCGTGTCTCTATAACAGACTGTGTGGCATACGCAATGTATACATGTGTGGCGGCACAGGAGAAGATTGGCGGGCGGTGCGTGTGGTCAACAGTACGAGCACCACTCACCATGCACTCGGCCATGCATGCAGCGTCTGGAGCTGGTCCGGAGCCGCCGCCGACACCACAGATGTCCCAAAGGGTTGCAGTTGTCCAAGCTCAGATTCAACCATGCGCGGCAGCAGTCAACCCCATTGAGGCTACGCTAGAGTCCTGCAGCCAACTGAGGCATATCAATGCATGTACTTTGTTCGGTTGCGTGCATGCATGCATGCGTCCTTACATAAGTCTAATTGACCAACGGCACTTACGCAGGCATGAACACAACCGCGGCTGACCTGGGGATACCCAAAGAGAGACACAAGGCTCTGTTCCAGCACCTCAACCCGCACTCAGTGGAGAGCATGACGGATGTTTAGGGCCGCCGAAAGCAATTGCTGCACGCAAACAACTGCCCGCCGTCATGGCCGCGTCAAGGGCGCGGTGCGTGTCACGTGAACATGTTTATCGGTCCTCACGGTGGGGTGTGTGGCTCACCGCACACCCCTCTCCTTGAACCGACGCGGCGCCGCTTGCAGCGTGGCTTTTAGCCGCGCGAGGCGTCAGC
>NW_014011904.1:10666-12633 GCF_000611645.1 Monoraphidium neglectum
CTCTCTCTCTCTCTCTCTCTCTCTCTCTCTCTCTCTCTCTCTCTCTCTCTCTCTCTCTCTCTCTCTCTCTCACCAGCGGCACTGCTGGTGGTCATCCTGTATTACTGAGTCGCCAGCCAATCATAGTGTACATTTTCTCACCTGTGTGTTCCAAGACGGCCGTGCATAAGTTATTCTTGAGTCGTGGGCGCGCAAGCTTGAGAACAATCTTGTGGCTGCTCTGTCAACAGCCAGTTTTGTGTCGTGTCCAGCGCAGCCCCAATGCATGGCACGTACATAAATTGTGTGTATGGTTATCATACAGCAATTCGCATCTCATCATTAATTTTGCATTACAACTTTGAGCTGAGTTAGTACGCAGCAGCTCTGATATCTCAGCTAGCAATCACGTCTTGCTACAGTATTTGCATAGGTAATGCCATAATTGCTATTGCTCTTAGTGTCGTCAATACATCTAGCCACACCTATCCATACCTCAAAGTGTTGGATTAGTGCATCAAGCCAATATCTGCATACAATACCTGCCAAAACAGCCAGGGTTTACGGCTTAGGGTTGGGGTAGGGCCCGATCTTCCCACCCACTGACAGAACACGAGCCGGCGGGGCGCCGTTGAGGCCGTGCGCCTAGCGGCCGTGCAGGCCGCCCACCACGCACTTTTTTTGCCGGCATTTTGCAGCGCACGCAATTTGCACCAGTTTGAATCAAAGGGCGGTCTGTGGGGCAGGGTGCTTTGGCTGCAGTAGGCTGCCGCGGTGGAGCCGTGGCGGGCGGTCTTTTTCCTTTAGCTGCTGTGAAAATCGGCGGCTTCGGCTTTTTGCTTAGTCAGCTGCAGCAACAAATATCCTCCCCCTCCAGTGCAGGTAGGACGCAGGGTGGCGGGCACTGCGTTTTGGTTGGGATACTGAGATGTGGCAACAGTACGCACGTTGCTCAATATGACTCACCGAACTCGCATGCATGCAGTGAGGCGCATGTCATTACCCTGTGGTGCCTGGAGGAGCCAACCCCCTCGCAGAACGAGTTCCACGGATTAGCCACGGCTCAACCACGGTTGACTGTCACGGCTGGACCACTTGGGTCACGGGGCTTGGTCACGGGTGACACGGATCAATCACGTGGGTCACGGACAAGGTCACGGCTGTCACGGATGGCCGTGACAGCCGTGATCATTCACGGATTTGACACGGCTTGTCACGGCTCCCGTGGCACCCGTGGCTGCCCCGTGGTGATTCCGTGACATGCCCGTGATTGCCAATTCCAGCGTATTTCGACAAGCCTACGTGGTTTTCATTGGCCTGCAAGGCTCGGGTGCATGCGGGACACCTAGATTCTTATGACTGGCCTGCCCGTTGCCGACCATGCTGCCCGATCAGCCGGCGGGCAGCAGTGCCTGGCACGTCTGTGTCGCCCTGCTGTGCCATGCACACCCGTTTGCTGGTGCTTTGCCACCTGTGCCCTTAAGAACTATACTTGGTGGAAATTTTTTGGAGCACGGGCTGTGAGAGAGTGTATTGCCGGCTCATCTGCGGCTCAATCAAGGCATGCGTGCTGGCTCGAGCACACGTGCATGTGTGTTGTGTGTTGTCAACCACGAGCAGCATTTCGAAATCAATAACGTATCATCCTACCCAACACAAAAGCATGATATCAGACACTATACAAGTCACTGTGAGTGTGCAGCAGCCGTATGTCTTGGTCGCGAGGGCCCGTATCAGTGTATACGGAGGCGTATCCAGAGCCCCCAGGATACGCAGGTGTGCAAGCAGGGAGGGGCGACCGCGCTGTGGCAGCCATGCGCAGTATGAGATGTTTGAACCAAGTGATCCATTGCTAGGCCAGGCGTTCCATGTGGTGCGTTGAAAAATCAGCCGGCGCACCTTGAAATGTGTAGCTTGTTTATTTGCGTTGGGCGGCCCACCAGGCTGATCAAACATGCATGACATGTCAATTACAAGTGGTTTCACAC
>NW_014011904.1:13185-14116 GCF_000611645.1 Monoraphidium neglectum
ATCTATGGCAAGGCGTTGCGATCTCAACAACCTGATCTGCTCCCAACCATCAACAACAGAGCCGCGGACGCTGGATTTTTGCGAGGACAAACAGCTCTGCACGATTTCATGGCTCTAGATGATGGGCAGGCGGCAGTGCCCGTTGCAGCTGAGGTGCTACACTTGCAGGGTGGGCGCAAGGTGCGCACCACGAGCGGCGCAAGCTGTGTGCCCGTTGCTCAGGCTTGCCTTATGCTGGCCAATTGCATCGATTGCAAGGTCAGACTGGCAGGCATCCTCTGTACTAATGTGTGTGGCGTGGCTGTCGCTTGTCATTTGCACCTGCACACATGCACCACACATGCACGCAAAGATGTGCTGCGTGTCTGCAGGTGTATGCACGTGCGCATGTGTGCAAGCGCACGCGCCCCCCCCCCCAAAACACGCACTCACACGCGTGTGCCTGGGAACCCACAAACACACTCAGCCTGGAGGCATGCACACTCACCCACACACCCACAGGTGAGGCAGGTGAGGCGTGTTTTAAGGCGTGTTTACTGCGCACGACATCGACGCCAAAACACAGCAGTGATCACGAAACGGTGTGTTCTCAAAGGAGGGTTGCAGAGCGCGCACGCTCTCGCCTCAAGGCAACTGCCGTCCAGTCGCCCGTGATCACGCCGCACCCATGCGCCCAGCTTCACCGCTGCTCATCATGGCGATCCGCTGAGGTTGCGGCCAGGAGACCCAAGAGACCCACACACCACCACCACCATACAGGGCTGGCAGCGCCCTCGCGTTTGGGGGATGCGCTAGCACCTCGCGGCCGCGTATCCTTCAACACCGCCGCCGCCGCCCCCCCAATTTGCGCGGTGCTTGTGCAGGTTTCAAGGTCAGATGTGTTGGCACAATCAATAGGAGGCGGCAAGCCTGGGCCGCGCGCTGATGGCGG
>NW_014011903.1:0-6166 GCF_000611645.1 Monoraphidium neglectum
ACGTAGTTGAGCGCCACCATGTCAAGCCACCCCACGCGCCGCGGCCGCCCGGTGGTGGTCCCGTACTCGCGGCCGACCTGAAAGGAAAGGCAGAGCAAGACGGCGCATGCATACCACAGTGCAAGGTGAGGCACGCCCTGGATTGTTTTCGGGGCTCCCACGCCTGCAGGGCCTGCCAGGCGCCGTGGCAGAGGCAGTGGCCTCTTTCGGCTGCTCGCGTCTGGAGGAGTGGTGTGCGGAATGTGCGGGTTCGCTGCCCCAGGAGGCCATGTGATGTCTTGTATTGCCTGAAACCCCCTCCCTCCTTCTCCGCTCGCAACAGCAACACCCACACACGTCGCATGAAAACACCCAGGGAATACCCCACGCACACACGTGTCACACAACCCACACGCACGCACCCACGCACCCAAACGACACACACCCCACGTCCTCACACTTGCCCACATGGCCGGCCCCTCACCTCCCGGACCTTCTCCCCCAGGTCCCCAAAGATCTCAGTGGGGTACGGCCCCGCGCCGACGCGCGTGGTGTACGCCTTGGCCTGGGGGGAAGCAAGAAGGCACGGGGCCAGGCGGAGTCGGCGGTGCGCGAGGGGTGCTACATTTGACGCTGCCGGCCGTGCGTCTGCACGCGCACGCTCACGGATTTCAACAGGCCGCTGTCGCCCAGGCGTCGCGCAGCACTGACCCGAACCATGCGCAGCAAGAGCACCCCCACCCCCTCCACCCCTGGAGGCCGCCCCGCGTCCTCATCTAAGCTCCAACTCCTCAACCCCTGAACCCTGAGGGTCGACCCGCCCCCCCAGGCGTCCCCGCGGACCCACCACGCCGATGATGGCGTCAAACTTGCTGGGCGCCAGCCCCAGGCCCGACACGATGCCACCGATGGAGGGGTTTGATGACGTCACGAAGGGGTAGGTGCCGAAGTCGATGTCCAGCATGGTGGCGTTGGCGCCCTCGATGAGCACGCGCTTGCCAGAGTCGTGCGCATTGTTGATGTACCTGCGCGCGTGGAAGGGGGGGGGGAGCGGATGAGAGGGGGTGGTCGCTGGGGGGCCGCTCGCGGCAGGTCGAGGGCCTGGCAGGCGGCGGGAGGAGAGGGCGTAAGTCGGCGGCGGGCTGCGTGGAGGCGCCGCTCAGAGTTGGCGCGCATGGGGCGGCTGTGACGGCTGGTTGGAATGTTTGGCTCCCTGGTGGCCAGTCCAGAGAACAACACAACACACACACACATACACACACACACACACACACACACACACACACACACACGCACACACGCACGCACACACACACAGCACACACACACTAGGGTGCACAGACACGAAAACACACATCTCACCCCGCCCACATACACATACACCCACACGTCTAAACTGTGAGGGCCCCTCCTCACTCTATGGTGTCGGTGACGAAGGGCAGCAGCTTCTGGGCGTAGCCCTGGTACGCCTGGATGTCGGCCTCCACATCATACGGCAGCTCAGGGAAGCTGCGTGGTTGATGACGCACATGATGGCGGGGGTGCTCGCTTGTATGCTTGTGTTTTGCGGCCCCGCGCAAGGAAGGCGACGCGAGGGTCAAGCGGTTGCTGCGCAACAGCAGCAACAGCGCACGCTCCTCCGCCGTACGCCTCCGCGTGGTCTGTGCCATGTACACACGCGCCTTGCCGTCCTCGGGCCCCGCTTCCCCAAGGCGACGCTGCCCTCCGCATCGGCCCGGCCTGCGCTCACCGCGCCAGCGCGTCGGCCGAGAGCTTGCGCAACTTCTCTGCAAAGGACTCCAGGTCCCGCAGGTCGTTCACGCGCAGGCCGTTGCGGGTGGCCTTGGAGGCGTACGCGGGACCGATGCCGCGCTTGGTGGTGCCGATCTTCTTGCCTGCGGCGTGTCGGCGGCCGGAGCGGGCGAACGCGTTACGCCCTCGCTGCTGCCGGCGCGCTCGACTCTGGGCTCGCCCGCCGCGCCTCCCTTGCTTGTGCGGCGGCGGCTGCGCTTCCACGCCCTATTTGATCCTGGAGTCTCCCTCCAGGCAGCTGCCAGGCATGCGCAGCCGCGGCGCGCCAGCACGCAGCAAGCACAACCCCTGCGACGCCTGCGCGTGCCGCAACCCTCTGCCCCTCAAGCACACATGGACACCTCCAACCATTCTCCCAGCAACACCTTATCCTGTTCAAGCAAGCCACCTGCCATCCCCGCCCTGTGCCCAGGTGCCGCCCCATCTTTGGCCCCTCCCCTCCCCCCCAACCCCCCGCTGGCTCTACCACCCACCCGCAAGCTCAGCCTCGCGGGCGCCGTCCACCTCCTTATGCAGGTCGAACAGCAGGTGCGCGCGGTCGCTGACCAGCAGCCGGCCGTCCAGCTGCACGCCCTTCTCCTCCAGCTCAGCCATCTCCTCGAAAAGGCCGGGCACGTGCACCACCACCCCGTGGCCGATCACATTGGTGGCACCCCTGTAGGATGGGGGGGGCGAGGAGGGGCCGAGCGGTGTGTTACCTTCGGGCCGCCGGGCTCGAGGACGGGCCGGCGGCAGTGCTGCCACCGCGGGGACACAGCAGCGGGTGCGGCTGGCGGTGCCTCGGGCGGCCGCGTCTGCATCCCATTCGCATGGCGGCCATGCAAGCGGGGCCACTCAGGCGCGCCGCCAGGGCTGTGCCACGATTCGTATGCCCCCGCCCGCCAGCCTGCGACGGCCGCCCGCGATCGCCGGGGGCGCATGTTGCGGGCCGTGGGCCCCCGACCCCCATGCGGCTGCAATTCGCCGTTGGCGCGCCGCCCACGCACTGGTTGAGGACGCCGCTGGGCACAAGGTGCAGGGCGTACTTGGTCCCCTTGTCATCGTAGATGGTGTGCCCCGCGTTGGCGCCGCCCTGCGGGCCGGTGGAGCACGGGTGACGAGCCACGCGCACGGATGGTGGGGTTGGGGACGCATGCAGGCAAAAGGTGCGTGCGGCGGCCAACAAAGATTCGCTATGGCGGCATGCGGGGCTTTGCATGTGGCCAAGCGCATATGGGGGCTGCATGCACGCCGAAAGCTGGTCTTTGGGGCGGGCATGCAGGTCACGGCAGCGGCGGCAGGGCTGCTCTCACTGTTACCGGCGGCCCACCTGCGCACGGGCGACAACATCGTACTGCTGCGCCAGGATATCCACCAGCTTCCCCTTGCCCTCATCGCCCCACTGTGTACCAAGCACGACGCAGACTTGCGCCGGGAAGCGCTCCGCCGGCTGCTGTGACGCGCGGCAGGAGACGGCCCTGCTGCGCTTGGCACCGCTACAGGTGCGCAGTGCCACCGCAGGCCTCATGCACTGGGCCTGCCCGGCGGCCTGCCTGTGCAGCTGCATTGTTTCTCTGAATATGGCCCGCACGGCCCTGCTACAGTTTCCGGGTTGCCGAGAGGGTCGGATCAGAGCGGCGACAGCACAAGAAGTCCAGTTGAGACGCAAAACATGCAATCGCGTGAGTTCTAAAGTTGACTTTGAGGGTATGCCACTTGCGACGGGAGAGCCGCCGTTCTCTCAGAGTGACAATGATCTCCGCCCGATACACGCGGGGCCCGGAAGTCGCCAGCGCAATATCACAAGGAACCTGCAGTTACCAAACACGCGGAGGCCTGCCCAACTACGCCGTGGTCAACCGCCACACCGACTCGGGTCAACTGCAGTTTCACTCGCTGAGACCAGTCTGGCCTTATCTCTGCTGGTGCCAGGGACCCTACATACACTGTGCTGCCATCTGGCCAAGCAACTCAAGTTGCAGCAAATATATGTCTTGGTCATAGACAATTCTCGAAGGCATGTACATGGGCGTTGCCTGGCTTCGTGCTGCCTCGACTGGCTCAATGCTGCCTTGGTATGAATTTGCTTGATGCATGTCAACCATAAGCGCCCAGCCATTCCCACTGCCTCACTCTTGAGCTTCCATTGAAAAGAATCCAAACTGTCAACGAGGGCCACTGCTGTTTGTGGACGGACACGCGTTAGCCCTCCCTTGAGGCTGTCCATCAGCGCACAAGGCAAGTGCTGTCTCCTTGGCACGAGTTCCAGGACTTCTCCATGGATGGCATCATTATGGCTGTAGACAGCCCTGCCAAGTCATCAAGGGGAGGCGTTGGCGCCACGCAGCAATCATGCAGCGGCTGCGAGCGTGTGGCAGTCGATGTCGCAGGTTGGGTGCACGAAACAGGCCAGCGCCGCAGTTTTAGAAACATACTGGATACTTATACCTGGATTGCATGACATTCCGCGATCTCGCCGACACGTAGATCTACGCAAGCCGGACCTCGTCGCGCCACCCGACTCTTTCAGACCCGGGAGTCCATGGGATGCGGCAAGATGATGACTGGGCGGACGATGTGAATGCTGAGCAGCGCGCAGAGTTGATAGCCGAGCACAGGCGACGCTACAAGCCACAGGCACCAAACCTAGGCCATCGGATCAGCAGGGGCGCCCGGCAGCAGCCCCTACCAGTGGCAGCATCTGCAATGGAGCCGCACCACGCCCGAGCCGGCAATGGTGCGTGGCACCGCGACGCGCCGCCGCCAGCGCCGCGGCCGCAGCCGCCGCCGTCGCCGCCGCTTGCAGCGCTCGGCGTCGACCAGGACAGCGAGCCGCTGCCCGCACCGCCGCCCGAGAGGAGGAAGAAGGTCTCCCTGTTCAAGCGGCTCTGGGGGAAATGTGAGGGTGTTGACAGGTTTGGTTGTCCCTGGGGTTCTTCAGGCCGCCCTGCAGCGTTCGAAATCGGCCTGTGCACGTCGTCTCTGCTAGCAGCTGGCCTCGGTCACCGAGGTTATGGGATCCTTGGGGCGATCCATCTCTCGTGGACAAACCCAGGCAACGAAATCCCTCCCCCTTCCCCTCCGCCCAGGGAAGCAAGCCGTGATCGAGCACTCGCCGGCCCCGCCCCCGCCATCGCTGCCGCCGAAGCCCAAACCCCACGCACACACTCGCCAGCAGGCGCCGCCGACACCGCAGGCGGCGCCTGCGCAGGCGCTGCCAGCCTCGCTGCAGGCGCGGCCGGCGGAAATGGCGATGGGGAGCGCGCTCTACCACCCCTCAGTGGATCCTCATGACTTGGCGCACCCGCCGATGCCGCTCCAGCCCCAGCAGGCTGCGCAGCAGCAACAGCCGCAGCGACAGCAGCAACGACAGCCGCAGCTTCTGCACGACCAGCAGTGGCAGCAGCAGCAGCAGCAACAGCAGCAGCAGCAGCAGGCGCAGGAGCAACGCTGCAGTGCGGTTGAGGAACCGCTGCATGCACGTGCAGCCGAGCGCGATGCGTTCGGGCGGCGCGTTGCGCCCGAAGATCAGGCAACCTGGGCGGACGGTGGTCGGGATGGTGCACCCGGCGGAGCTTATGGCAGCGGCCCAGGCGGCCGCTGGGGCGCCGGGGCGCAGCAAGTCCGTCCAGAGAAGCACGCCGTGGCGCATGCGGGCGAGTTTCTGGGCCCTCAGGATGTGGGCGCGCTGCAGCAGCGACCGCGGTGGCCGGAGCGTGAGGAGCAAATGAGTCGACAGGATGCGTCCGCCTCCAAAGTGCGCCCCGCCTCTCACGGCCCCGTTGCTGCCGCTGACGCTGCCGCGCCTTCGCCCCCGTCCTCTGCAGCCGGCGCCACCCCTAGTAGCAGCAGCGGGGGCCTGCTGCGGGGCAGCCTGAGGAGCAGCGCTCTCGCATCCGGCGCGAGCGCCAGCGGCAGCGGGATCAACAACGGCGGCGGGCACTCGGCTGTAAAATACTATCAAGCGCAAGCGGCCGGCGCGGCACCACCACGCGGCGTTCAGTCGCAGGCGCCGCCGCTGTCGCCTCAGCGTGCCGTGCACGCCCCGCCGGAGGGCGGCGCTGCTGCCGGCCCCTCTGGCGCAATTGGTGCGCGTCACCCGCCGGGCAGTTCCATGCCCGCGCCACGCCCCAAGAGTGTGCCAGCACACAGACAAGGATCAGGTGTCGGCGAGTGGGAGCAGTTTCAAGGGGATGCCGCCCCCCAGAGGGACCAACGCGGCCAGTCCGCGACCGCCGCCGCGGCGTGCGCGGCACCGGCGCCCCCGACCCAGCGCTTTGCGCCGCATCAGCTGGCCGCGGCGGCGGCCGTGCAGCTGCGGGGCGGCCCGCCGCGGCAGCAGGTTACTGGGTACCCTGCACACCAGCCGCACGGCGCCGGCGGCGGTGGTGGCGGC
>NW_014011903.1:6351-12422 GCF_000611645.1 Monoraphidium neglectum
CCCCGCCGCAGCCGAGGGTCCTGCCTATGCTCGCCCCCCCAGAGCCCCTCCTGCGCATGGGCAGCAGCAGCAGCACCGCCACGCCCCGCAGCGCGCAGCCCGGCTCCGCCACAGGCGGCGCCGCCGCGTCCACCTCGGCCGCCGTGGGGCGCTCCCCCGCCACCAGCCGCCCCGGCGCGGCGCAGACGATCCGCGCGCACTCTCGGCTGACAACGTGGCTGGCACGCGCCCAGTCGGTGCAGCAGCACGTGCTTTGGGAGGAGGAGCGGCTGGAGGGGCAGCTGGTGTCGCTGGCGGCGCGGCAGCAGCTGCTGGCCGGGATCGTTCTCAGCCTGCCGGTCGACTCGGGGGCGGGCGGCGCGCACGGCGGCGCGGCGCGCATGAGGTGCGTCTAGAGGGGGTCGCATCGGGGGCCGAATGCAAGGGGTGGGCCGGTGATCACTGCATCTGACACAATATGTGCTGCCTGCAGTCCCAGTATGAACTTCACCTGGTTGACAACGGCTACGTGCCCTTGCATATCTGGGCACTTGTGAGTGACCATCACATAATCCTGCCCCATCCTGCCAAACCAAATCAGCCACCAAGGTAATGCACCACCCCTCAAAAGGAGCCAACAAACCGGTGCACCGCCCCTCAAAACGGCCGCCAACCCGACACCGAGCCCCTTTGAACGCCCCCTCCCCCCAATAAACACACCAATCGGCGCTTCACCCCCCAATCGGCATCTCACGCCCCAAGCGGTCCCCTCACCCCCGCAACCCAGGCGCAAGCTGCTGGAGGAGGAGCGCCGCGTCGAGTCCGAGGCGGACGCGCTGCAGGCGCGCGGCGCGGCCCTGGCCGCCTGCTCCGCGCGGCTGGCGTCGACGCTGGAGCTGCTGGCGGGGCCGAGCCGCATGGGGGACGACGATAAGCTGGGGCTGCTGCAGCTGTGGGTGCCAGTGGCCGCCTGCTGTGTTTGCGGTGGTGTCGAGGGAGGCCTTTCCACTGTGCCGGGAGGCCGCTGAGAAATGCACACAGGAGCACAGCGTCTTTGTTGTCGTTGCTGCCCGGGCGCGGCCCGTGAGACTGACAGTGCGCCGTGCTGAGTTGGCGAAGGGCGCCCTTGCTCTCATGTTGCAGAACCCGCCCTGCGTGCTGCCGAGCCCGAGTGACTATCGGCGCCCGCTCAACTGCCTGCCGACCCACCATATGCACGTGCCGCTGTGCCCCCAGGCTGCTTGCTGACGTGGCGGACCGGCTGCAGCTGTGGGACCAGCTGGAGGCGCTGGACGGCCTGCCACACCTGGGACATGTGAGGACGCGCCTGCAAAAAACTGGGGCGTGTGTGGAGACTGTGACGGCCGTGTGTGCATGTCCTTCTTGTGCGATTTGATCCATCTTTGACAGCACGAACGCGATCCAACTGCTGACCATCAGTTTCAGCAGAGCCGCTTGAGCGGTGATGATGGCCGGCTTGCGCCCCGCAAACGACTGATTTACGGGAAAAGTGCGCCTTGAAACACCTCCGCCATACTCACACCAGTGCATCAGCGCCCGGATGATACACAATATCCCCACCAAAAACATCACTATCAACAACCCTAAACCACCCCCTCAGGTCGGCGCGACGCTGCGCAACATGGCCGAGCAGGAGGGCCGCGGCGCCGACCAACCGCAGCCACCGCCCCCGCCCCAGCCCCCGGCCTACCATCCCTACCCACAGCCGCTGCACCACTCCCAGCAGCAGCTGCAGCCCCACCACAGGCCGCCGCAGCAGCACCAGCAACAACACCCGCCACACCCGCACCTTCACCCGTTCCAGCAGGCCCACCAACACCACCCGCAGCGGGGCGGCGCCGGCAGGTATGACGCCGCGACCGAGACCGCCGGCACGCTTGGCAGCCGCCCCGCCGTAACCGCCGAGGGGCAGTTTCAAAACGACCCGGACCACGAGCTGTACACTACGATGGCGTCGATCTTCTCCGCTGAGCTTTCAGATGACGGGCCGCTGCTCGGCCCTGATGAGGGGCAGCAGCGCCGAGGGGGAGTGGTGCATGACGAGCATGACGCCGAGGGCCCTCCGGAGCGGCGCCGCGGCGACGGCGGCGGGGGTGCCGGCGGCGCCAAGGAAGACCAGCTCGCGCCGCTGCCCGTCCTGGCGCAGGCGCACCACCGGCCCCCGTCCCGCGGCGGCCGGCCCGGCGGGGCCGGCACCGGCGCCGGCGGCGCGGGGACGCCTGCGCGGATGCTGCGGCGCCGGGGGCTGTCCCTTGACCTTCCGGGTGCCCACAGGGAGCTGGCAGAGTCGCTGGCCGCCACAGGGGCCCTCGCGGGGCCGGAGGAGGCGGAGGCCTTCTCCACGGCCTTTGAGCGCCTCGCGCAGCATGCGGGCGCGGCTCAGCCGATGACGTCGGTCGCGGCCGCGCACGTGCGCGGGGGCGCCGTCGCCGCCATCCACGCGGCCGTTTTGGAGCACAGTGCGAGCGGTGGCGGCGGCGGCGAAGACTCATGCCAAGGGGCGGTTGTTTCGAGTCACTTGGAGGAGGCGCAGCGTCAGCAGCGGCAGAAGCAGATGTGCCAGCAGCTTCCGGCCGGCGACCAGCCGCTCGAGGCGGCCGCTTCCAAGGAAGCACCACACTCGGGCCAACCGCGCAGCGTGGCGGCTCAGGGTGTCATCAACGCACTCGCGGCTTCTGCAGGCGGCGCCCTGGCCGATGCTGGTGCCAAGGGCGCACCTGCCCAACGGCCGCAGCAGCCGGACGCGGCTCTGCAGGGCGGCGGCGCGGGCTCTGAGGGCGGCGCTGGTGGCGAGGGCTCGGGGGCGGGCGCGCATGGCGCCGTCATCGGCGGCGGCGCGCTCGCCGGGATGACAGTTCGCGACCTTTTGGGCCTTCTGGTGACGACGCTGCAGCAGCAGGGTGACGCTGGGGCCAGCAGCGTGGCCGACGTGCCGGTGGGGCGCCTGCTGGCGCAGCAAGGGACCTTGGAGTGACCAGTCAGGGTTCCTCGTCCTGGCCGCTTGTTGAGACCAATAAGACGGGGCGATGGGGTGGTGGGGTCAGGCAACGCGAAGCAAGTGTGGTCAAAGTCTTGGCTCGTTTGCTTTGATCAACGTGGACCGGATCAATCTGAAGGGTTTGCTTTTGCGGCTGCGCGCAGCACGTGACACTGTCAAGTTTTCAACCCCAAACATCATCCCCAGCTTAGTAATGCCGCCCGCACGGCTGACGTTTTGCTCAGGAAACAATGAACGACGCTGATTGGCGGGAGGGTGCCAATCTGCAGGCCTTGCTTGCTTGCTTGTCGAGACATTGTGGAGCTTTTTCCTTGTGTGCTAGCTTGCTTGCATACTTGTTTGCGTACTTGCTTGTTATTTAGCTTGCTTGCTTGCGCTTGCAATGACTTGTGGATATGTGTTAGACTCTGCTTGTGAGCGTTCAGGAGCAGTAATGCGACCTTTTGGGGGGGGGGGTGAGGGTGCGCTACCGCTTACGCATTGAACCCCGCCGCGACTGCCTCCGCGTCCGCTCCCACAGACTCCCGGGAAAGGAGTGCGGCTTCTCGCATTTGCCGGTCACCACAAAGCAGACGGCCTTGTGTCACATCACAAATAGCAGCAACACCATGTTTTTCCTGTAAACTTTACCAGCGTCAGCTGCAAGCAAGGCGATGTGGTCGTGAATCAGAACCGTTGACAGGAACTGCTGTGGCCATACCGTAACGCTCTACTCCTGATACAAGATCAGCCCCATGGCGCACCATGCAGGGGCTTAACGTGAACTGCAAGAATGTAAAACACTCAATTTGGGATCACCAATATGATGAAATGATAAAATCAAGGCACGCTGTCAGCTCAATCCATCTGCCACCTGTCCAGTGGCGAGGGACCCTGCTCTGACAAGGCATGGTGGCCCTGCGCCCATGCGCGGCCCAGAGCCCGGCGCTGCCCCTCAACGCGGCCGCTGTCGTTGCCGGCGCCGCCGCCGCTCACGCGGCTGTTGCCGCTGCGTCGGCTTGATTGCCAGCTGGGGTTGCTCGGCCTGTCCTGCTGCTGCCGTCTCATTCCGCCTGGCTCGCTCCCCTCTTCACTCTCTTGCACTCGCTCGCTGCTTGGCTGCTGGCCTCGGACCTTGCTTCTGCTCCTCCTCCTGCTCCTGCATCTGCTCCTGCTACTCCTGCTCCTGCTCCTGCTCCTGCTGTTGCTCCTGCCTCTGCTCCTGCACAACCTGCTTCTGCTCCTGCTGCGTGCAACCCTCTGGCCGCCCGCCATGTCCCCCGCTAGCGAACCTGCGTCTCCACGCACATCCTGGCAGGCAAGTCCCTGCACCTGTCCCCCTGCCGCTGGCGGCACGCCCCCAGCAAGGTCCACGGCCGCCGCCACGGCGTGGCCGCCGGCCGCCCGGCGCTGCGCCTTTGCAGCCACGGCTCGCAACAGGCCCCGCAGCCTCTCCTTGGCCGCGGCCATCTCCCCATCTGCCGTTCCGCCGTCACTGCCAGTGCCGCTAGTGCCGAGGGGCGGGGCGGGCGAGCGGGGCGGTGGCGCGCGCGTCGGGCTTGAGGTCTCTGCCACCACCACTGGCGCAGCGCCGGGGTCGTCCAACGGCGGGGGGCTGCTGCAGGCGGCGCTCTGACGGTGAGATGAGGCGCGCCCGACGGCTCGCGGCTCAGGCGGCAGGTGCGGCCCCCGCGGCTGCTCGGGGCGTTGCTGGAGGGGCCGCTGCTTTTCGCGCTGCCATTGCTGCTGGTGCTGCTGTTGCTGCTGCTGCTGCTGCTGCTGCTGCTGAACCTGCTGCTGCTGTCCGTGCTGCCGTTCATGCAGCTCCTCGCCCTGCACTTCCTGCCCCTCCTCCTCCTGCTGCTGCTGCTGTGAAGGTGAGTGCCCCGGCGTCAGCCGTCGGCACTGCTGTCCTCCCCGGCCCTCGTCGTCGTCCCACCTGCGGCGCCGCCGCCACGTTCCCTCCTCACGCGACGCCCCCACCTGCTGCTCCAGCGCCGGCTCGCGCTGCCCCTGCACCTGCTCCTGCTGCCGCCCCCGCTCCGGAGCGTCACGCACCCGCCTCGCCTGCGGCGGCGCCTCCCCCTCCACAACGGCGACAGAGGACAGCGCCGGCCGCTGCGCGCCCCCGCCCCCGCCCGCAGCGCCGCGGCCGCCGCCGCCGCCGCCGCCGCGCGGCACAGGCGGGTAGCGCACCCGCGCGTCGTACGCCTGCAGCGGTAGGCCCGACAGGGCAAACACCCGCAGCTCGTGCCAGAAGTGGGCCGCATGCTCAAACAGGAACGGAGCCAGCGCCGCGACCGGGCTCCGCACGCAGCGCGACGCTGGCGCCCCCGCGTCCCCAGCGAGGCCGCCGCCGCCGCCGCCGTGCGTCGCGCCCTCGTTCGCCATCGCGACCGCAAGCCTGTCCCCCGGCCTCCCGCCGCCCCCGGCCGCCCCCGCCTCCTCGGCTGCGTAGTCGCGCTCCAGACCAAACGCCCGCACTTGGCCGAGGACAAAGGCCGCGACGACCGCGCCGCCCGCTGCGCCGCCAGGCAGAAGGGCCTCCAGCTCCCGCTCGACCCATTCGATGAGCCGCGGGCTGCCAGGCGCGTGCGGCTGCGGCCGTGGCGACGGCACCTGCTGCGGGCGCGAGGCTGGCGGCGGCGCGAGGCTGGCGGGGTCCGCCCACGCGCCGCCGTCGTACGCAGCGCGGCGGCGCGCGACGGCGGCGGCGCGCGGGTCGAGGGGCGGCCCTGCAAAGGGCGGCGCAGCGCCGGCGCCAGGGGCCGCGTGGGCGACGCTGTTGCACCCGTCAGGTCCGTAGCACAGGGGGGGGTTGTGTGCGAGTGGGGGGCTATCAGTTGCTTGGTGGGTATGAATGTGGTGTGATGGAGAGGGGGAACAGCAGAGCTGCAGCTGCGGCATGGATGGTGTCGCGGCGCTGAGTCATCGGCATGTGGGGCGCGATGCCCAAAACAGCGTCCTGGACGGGCGGCGGCCCAGGCGCCCCACCCACCTGGAGAGCATGTGCTGCTGCATCCGAAAGTAGTACGGCCGCGGCTGCAAAGCCTGCCCCTCCCCCCGCCGCGCGCCGCCCCCGGCGCCCTCGCGC
>NW_014011902.1:0-1515 GCF_000611645.1 Monoraphidium neglectum
GGTGCCGCCTGCGGAGGCGGCGGCGGCCTCGCCGCCTGCGGCAGCTGCGGCGCCGCCCGCCGCGGCTGCGGCAGCGACCACGGTTTCCTCGCCGTCTATGGCAGCTTCGGCGCCGATCGTTGCGGCGGCAGCGGCGCCGCCATCCGCCCCAGCGGCAGTGTCCAGCGTCCAGCCGCGGAGCGAGTCGCCGGCGCGACGCCACGCGTCGCCGTAACTGTCGCGCAGCTGCGCCAGCTGGCGGCTCATGGCGCCGAGCTGCTCCTCCTCCGCCGCGAGCTGCTCTGGTGGGGCGCGGCCCTCGGACACCTTTCAGAATGAGGGGTGGCGGGTTGGAGAATGTCGGGGCTGCCAGAACTCTGCTGCAAAAATGCATGCATCAAGGAAACACACACACACACGCACACACACACACACATGCGCATAAACACACCAAGACCCTCACCCCTACATGCACGCCCGCTCAGTTGAAGACACGCACGCGCGAGCCCCGCACCCGCGCACCAGCAGCTGCACTCACCCACACAACACACTACCCTGCACACCCAGCCCTCACATCAACATGCTCTCACCCCCCACCTCTCACCCCACCGCAGCACGCCCCGCCATCACCTCCCACCTGCTCCTGCAGCGCCTGCACTGCCACCAGTTGTTTCGTGGTGGCAGCCTCCTGATCCCTCACCCGCGCCCCCAGCCGGCTCAGCTGAGTACCAAAGAGGTCCCATGTCTGCGTCAACGCCGCACGGGTTGTAGGGTTTTGGGGGCTTCGGCCGCGCGGGGCCGTCAATGACGGAAACACCCCAGGGCTGAGGGTGATGGGTACTGGCTGGATTTGGCAGCAGCGCAGGCTGCTGCGACGGTGCTGTTTGGGGTGCCTCAGCAGGCATGGCATGGCCGTCCTGCAGCTTGCGCGCACGCCTTGATGAGGGCAGCCCCCGGCTCCCTCAGTCTCGTTTGCTGAGCACGGCGCACCTGGCCCATTCCGTTGCCATTTGATTCGGCCTCCGTTGCCGCCGCCTCCCCGGCCTGCGCCTCGCCCGCCCCGATCCCCAGGAAGCCGAACAGGCGGCCCGCGGCTTGCTGCTTCTCGGCGGCTTCCGACTCGAGCCCCTGCAGCTGCCGCCGCATGCGCCCCAGCTTCTCGCGTTCCGCCCCCAGCTGGCCCGCTGGCGCCTGCCCCTTTGAGACCTGCCGGCGCGGCGCGGCGCGGGAAGGCGGACGGGCGCGTTGCGTCGGAGGTCGCGGCCGGCTCAGCGCGGCGGGCTGTGGGCTCGGCGGCGGTTTTTGGTTTCAAGCGGCCGGGCGGGCGGGGCGGGCGCTGGCTTCAAAGGAGCGAGCTGAGCTGCGGGCATAGGCGAGCGGCCTCCTATAAAAGGAGCTGTCTCTGGATCTGGCCTTGCTCTGGCGCGTTACGGCTGAGGGTCTGGGGCTGCAGCAGCTGCCACGCGTTGGGTGACTGACCGCAGCGCCCCAGCCCCAGCCGTCGCGCCCCGACCGGCACCCGGCCCCCCCCCCCCC
>NW_014011902.1:1934-12645 GCF_000611645.1 Monoraphidium neglectum
CCACCCCCCGCTGCGTCGCCGCGGCCGCTGGGCCGTTGAGAGCCGCCGAGCCACTGTTACCGGAACGACCGGGCGCCGCGCGCCGCTCGGGCACTCGCCTTGGCCTCGAGCTGCCGCACTTTGGTCGTCTGGGTCTCGGTCTCGTCGGCCGCCTGGGAGATGCGCGCCTCCAGGTCTACCAAGCTCTCCCTCAGCCCCCGCAGGACACCCGCCGCCGCCCCAAACAGCCCCCCGGCCTGCCGCTCCCGCCTCGCGCCCGCACCCGCGCGAGCGCCGCCCGCGGCCGCCGCAGCGGCGGCGGCGCGCTTCTCCGCCGCGGCGGCGGCGTACGCTGCGCGCTTGTCGGGCGGCGGCGGGGCGCCCTTTGGCGTCAGCACGGCCCGCCCGCCCGCGCCCGTCCCGGAGCCCACGCGCCGCCCGCCGCTGTATGTGCCACCAGCCTTGCCGCCGCTGTAGGTGCCCGCCGCCTTGCCGCCGCTATAGGTGCCGCCGGCTTTGCCGCCGCCGGGCGTCCCGCCGCGGGCCGCGCTGCCGCCGGGGCTGCCGCCGAGCTTGGTGCGGCGGCTTCCGCCCAGCTTCATCCACAGGGTGCCTTCGTCGTCGTCCCGGGGGTCGGAGGTCGACAGGGGGGAGTCAGACGATGACGTCACCGCGCCGCCGCGCTCCCGCTCCAGCTGCCGCGCGCCACGTAGGAACCTGGTCGGGCGGCAGCAGCATTAGTTTGGCTGGTGAGGATCTTATACATATTTACTGTGTGCGCAGCTGAAACGCTAGCGAGTTGTCTGGGAGTCTGGTGCGCAGACGCGAGGTGCAAGGCACGAGCGAGCAGGCGCACCGCACCGCACGGCGGCGCATGCCGCAGCGCCCGCCGCGCCCGCGCCTGGCTGGCCCCCAAAGCCGACTCGGAACAGGGTCACTGCGGCAAACAAACGCTGCGGCGCTAGCGAAACCGACAGGCGCCCTCGGCCCGCGCTGCGCCTCCCCCGGAATGTGCCACAGCTCCACCCCACCTGTGCTTCAGCGCCTCTGGCGCCGACAGCCGCAGCTGCTCCCCCTTGTTCACGAAGCTCACCACCCCGCTGTCCGCCACCTCTATGCTCCGCGGCCGCAGCAGCGCGCGCGCCAGCGACCACCCCGCCCCCTCGTCCGCGTCCAGCAACGCCAGGTCCCGCGCGTTGGCCCAGCGGCTCGTCGCGCGCCAGCGGTCAAGATCGTACTTTGACCAGCGGAACTCCTGCAGGAAGACGCCCAGGCCGCGGGACGAGCGCATGCTGGGCAGCGCGAGGCACATGAGGATGATGCCGGCAGACCAGGTGTCGAACCTGTCGGGCTTGTGCTGCGCCCAGAGCACCGGGCCGAACGCCTGCGCGACGAAGGACTTGGCCAGGTGGGGGCTGTCGGTGGGCAGGACAAACTGGGGTCGGGCGGGGGTGGCGGTTGCGACGGCAGTACCGGGTCAGGTCGGGGTTTCAAGAGTAGGTCGGAGCGGGGGTCGGTTGCTGCTGGCAGGTTGGATCATCCTAGTAACTGGCAAGTTGATTGTGCTGGAGTCAAGCAGGTATTGGCGGTGCAAAGGCTCAACCATGCCTTAATCAGCCTGGGATCAACGCACCTGCTCAGGGGGGCAGTACAAGGGGTCAAGAATGGATTCTTCCGGGGTGTAGTTCGTCCCGCTCCGCAGGTCTGCAGGTCGGCAGGGGCACGGGCGACAGACACGGGGTTGGGGAGGGGGCAGTGGCAACTGTGCTCATTGTGCAATGCGCAGCGAGCGCGGGGGCCGGAGGGACGCAGCTGCGGCCCAACGGCGCAGATGGCGCACGCCGCGACCCTGCAGGCGCCAGGCAGCCAAAGAATCCGCGCGCGACAGGCGCCAGGCCGGCCCAATGAGCCGACAGGCGGCCGCCCCGGGATGCGAGCAGCCCGCCGCGGGTGCCTCACCCGCGCAGGCGCCGAGGTCGATGAGTTTGAGGCGCTTGTCGGTCTCGGAAAGAATGATGTTGTGGGGCTTCACATCCCTTGGGAGGGCGTTGCGGGTTCAACGAAGCGGAGTCCATCATGGGAGCGAAGCAGGGGACCCTCGCGCATTGAGCGGCGCGGCGGTGCCTGAGCAAGGCAGCGACGGCGATTCTCATCCGGGCCCCGTGCGGACTCGCGCGGCGCACCCAGCAGATGGGACCCGTGGCGGCGGGGCCTGGTGCAGCCGTCTCCCCCCCCCCCCCGCCGCACGCACCTGTGCACCAGGCCGGCCGCGTGCAGCGCCGCGAGGCTTGTCAGCAGCTGCCGCATCGCGACCGGGATCACCAGATCTTCGGGCACGTCCAGATCACGCGCGAGCGCTTGCAGGGCGTCGCGGCGGCGGAGGTAGTACGCCAGAGTATTGATGCCCTCGTAGCGCCACACCTGCGGCATGGGGGCGCGGCGCATGGGCGCGCGAGCCGGTGAGAGGGGGGGGGCGGCGCAGCCGGGCAGCGCTGATGCGCGGCACAGGCCGGGAGCCGCCTGGTTTGCGACACAAGGCAGGGAGGCTCAAACGTCTGCGCGTCAGCAAACCCAGCCGCCCGGCCGTCCGTGTGCGGCAGGTGCAAGCTGGGGCGCGGCGCAGGCGCTCTGCCCCGCCCGCGCACTTAGCTGGAGCCCCCGGCTACTCCTTGCAGGCAGCTGGCAGCGCGGCGCACACGTCAGCCCAGCCGCGCACGCCGGCGCTAGCCGCGGCCCGCTGCTCGGACCCTCCCCGAGGACACGAGCACATGCGCACGCGCGCACCAGCCACAGGCCAGGCGTCAGGCTGCGCGACGCCTCGTGCTCCTCGACCTCGCAGTAGCCCATGAACTCGGCCACGCCGCCGCGCGCCGCCTTAGACGCCGTCACGTTGATGAGGTGCTCCATCGCGACCATCTCCTCAGCGCCCTGCAATCCAGTGGGATACGAGGGGCGGGGCGGGAGGCGGGGTCGGTGGGTTGGTCGCGCGGCGCGAGGGGGCGCCGTCCTGTGTGGCGGCGGGGTCGGTTGGTGATCAGATCGCGCGCGCGCGCGCGCGGCCGCGGCAGGGTCTTTGCCCCCATACCGCCGCGCCGCCGGGGCTGGCGCCTTGGCTGAGCAGAGGTTGACAGCTTGGGCGCGCGTGCGCATGCGGACGCGTGCATGCGCGAATGCGGACGCGTGCATGCGCACATACGGGGCTCACCTGGACGAATCGCTTGACCCTCTTCAGCACTACGCGCTCTAGCTCTTCGCCACCCAAATCAAGCAGGCCCTGTTAGGTTTTAGCGTCATACAGGCCGTCAAATCTTGAAAGGATATTGGGATCAAGGCGCCCGGGCGCGGGGGCGCGCGCCGCGCGACAGCTGGACGGCGCCATGCGGGGCGGGGCGGGGTGTTTGGCCCCGCATGCGCGGCGCCCGCGGTGCTGCGGGTCGACGATCTCGGTGCGGTAGTGTCATGCGACCGCACGCATGTGCGATCACGTAGCTGGCGCGTGTGGGGCAAGGCCCCCATGCAAAAGTGGTCCTTTGACCCAGGCCCCCCCCAACCCCCGGCTCCCCGCGTCGCCAGGCGGGATGGATCACCTCAAAGACCTGCCCATATGCGCCCTCCCCGATTGGCCGCTTCACATTGACCTGGTCTGCTGCAAATGACCGGCCGCGCGCCTGCAGAACAGCCCGCGGCGCCAGAGCTGCAGCGCGGCCGACGCAGCGCTGGCGCGGCTGGCCGTGTCCCCTGGCGGTGCGCAGGCGCGCCTGCTGGGCACGTAGCTGAGCGTTATGCATTATAACGCAGATATTCGCCAATATAGCGGTCGGCACGGTTCTCTAAGCGCGTCCAAGTCCAGGAACCCGCCTTGATGTAACGCGGTGACTGGGGATAACAACGAAACGAAGTCGGCAGGCCGCAGCTGCCGCTGAAACAATGCACAAACAATGAACTAGAGAACCACGGTGCTATCGAGACTGAGATCGCAAGGCTTCGCTGTTTTGGTCGCCCAAACCGCGGGGCGGCACCGAAACTGCGTGATCGATCCGGCAGATGCTTGTTGGCATATTGTTTATGCTGTGATGGCAGCCGTGCACGGCCTCGCTGTGGCAGCTCGTGCGACTTTCCCACCTGAAGGTTGGGTCCTTGAACGCTGGGTCAGCATTGGCGAGACCACATTGGTCAAGGTGGTGGCAGGTCCCCGGCACGAACTGTCTGCCAACATTCCAGCCTGTCTTTCAAAAGGGCGGTGATGAGAGTCAGTTGCGCCCTCGCAAGCACACACACTCTACCTTGCACAGTGCCAGCAAATGGTTGCTGGCAGGTCCCAAGTCTGCTGCGGTAATGTTGCCAGGACTGCCAGCTTGTATTCTTTTTTGCTCTCATGACTTGGGAGGCAAGAAAATGCCATGCGCCTTTCACGTAAGCTGGCAAGATGGCATGCAGCAGGTGGTGCAACATGCGGGGTGTGTCGTATAAAGCAGGCATCAGGCTGTCGCGTCGCAACCGGCGCAGTGTTCGGGCGGACGTACCGTCACCAATCACCCCACAAAGGGCCTTCGCCAGCCACAGTGAGCTGCAGTGCGCCCATCGTACTGCTTTCCTTGACTAGCCCATGTGTTCCAGGTTGCGCACAACATTCGCGGGTTCCCACACATCGATTATTGTTGTTGGGAGCACACTGTACAGCAGGACAAGCTGCTGGGGCCCTAGCAACAGCCATGCCTGTCTGATGCATTTTTCATCAGCCTGATTGGACCAGAGCAGCCGTGTCCTGGCAGCACTTTTGTCAAGGAAGTGCGCCATGGCGCATGCAGCTTGTACCATTTGCCCCGATCACCACACCAGCTGCAGCGCCGTGCCAAATTGGAAGCGCAGCGCTGGTATTGAGGCCCTCCAGCCCCAGCCAGAGGGCTGCAGGTGTAACACAGAAATGAAACCTTCCGAAAGGGGTCTCAAGGCATGAGCCCCCCCCTGCTTTGTGCAACTCGCTATATCAAGGCAGCACCTGCGCCCTGCCTCAACACTGTGCCTTCAGTGTGACAACGGAAGAGGGGGGCTGTCAGCGCAGCCACTGCGCGGTGGTCACATACAGTACAAGAGAAAAGTAGCCTTGGAACCCACATCATCGTGTGTGAGTGGGGTTGTTCGTGCGACAGCCAACTCCCACTCAACAGCAGTTGAGCAAATTGGCGCAATTGTCAACCCTCAACTCAAACCAATTCAAGGCCCCACAACTTGTGAACAATTTGAATCATGCGGGGAATTGTCTTCCCTCTCACCCTGGAACGAGGTGTCGTTGATCCACTGCCCTTGAGGAGGGGTCACCGGGGGGCCCCTGGCCCCTGTTGAAGGGGGGGGGGGGCGACACCCGCAACCTGGCGCTGCACGGCCCGGCCTGCCCAAGCACAGCTGATCGAGGGCTGTGCGCACCAGTGTGCTCTGTCACGCCGGCGTTTGCCTGCCGACGCCGCAACAGTGGGGCCGCAGAGGGCTCCCGCCCGCAGCAGCGGCGCTGCCACCGCATGGTGCAACAGCACACAATGGCCGAACTGGCGGTAGAGCAGCGGGGCTGCGCAGGGAGCTGTAGCGCGAGGGCAACGATGTTGATTGGACTTTATAAAATTTTGTGGCGCTGCGAGGTTCAGCCTCGGCCACTGAACCGCACGATACGGGCGGGCAAAGGAGATCAAATCGTTCGCTTCTTCCGCCCCCCTGTCTCCCCCAAAGCATCTGGCCCATATAGCTCGTCCCGCTCGGTTCCCAACGCACACTCTCTTTGATCACTATTCCGTACTTCTACACGCAGCTCGGCAAGATGCAGACCACTCTCTCCCGCTCTCGCGCGGTGAACGTGCAGGCCAAGAAGGCCGCCAAGAAGGCCACCAAGGCCGTCAAGGCTGTCAAGGTGCGAGCGCTCCTTCAATACGACGTTCTCTGCGGGCGAGCGTTGCAAAACTGGCCGCAAACTGCGGAACGGTCAGACTCGATGCTCACTTCGGGCCTCCCTCTCCTGCACTCCTGCAACCAAATAATTGCAGAAGACCGCCTCCAAGGGTCTCGAGTGGTACGGCCCCGACCGCCCCACCTTCCTGGGTGAGCATCTCGTGCTAGGCCCGAGGTTCTCTGGCACTGGGTCCATGTTGCATCCGCGTCCCCAGAACCCAAGAAATCGCGATGTCAATCACCTATACCAATTACACAATTTCCGGCCAGGCCGTCCAGCGTGGGCACTTCATCAGATCTTCACCTGCTGGGATTGCATCAGTGCCTGCGTAGCGCCTTCAGGGTGGCCATTGACAAGCTCGCCCCACGCCACAGCACAACAGCTGAGCATACCCCCCCTGCGCTGCCCGTGCACAGGCTCCTTCTCGGCTGGCTCCACCCCCGCCTACCTCACCGGCGAGTTCCCCGGCGACTACGGCTGGGACACCGCTGGCCTGTCGGCTGGTGAGTGAACACAGTGGAGGGTGCAGTCGAGAGGGTGCATGGGGGATAGTTACGAGCTGAGGGACCTGGTGCTGCCAGGCTTGGCAGCTGAGCCTGGAATACACAGCCAGTGGAGCGGTGTGCCTACCCAGGCGTTGCGTTGCCCTCACAACAGTTGGTCCACTGCTGAGCGTCCACAGCACCGCGTGTAGGCCATTCGTGTCTCATTGCCAACCCTGTGACCCCCCCACCACGCAGACCCCGAGACCTTCCGCCGCTACCGCGAGCTGGAGCTGATCCACGCCCGCTGGGCCATGCTCGGCGCCCTGGGCAGCGTCGTTCCCGAGCTGCTGGCCAAGTCCAACCCCAGCATCCCCGCCGGCGGTGTCTGGTACAAGGCCGGTGGCGCCATCTTCGCCGACGGCGGCCTCAACTACCTGGGCAACCCCAGCCTGATCCACGCCCAGTCCATCCTGGCCACCCTCGCCACCCAGGTGCGCTGCAGGGTGCAGCCGGGGTCACTCGCAGCCTGCACACGCCTTCCTCGCCGGCAGTAGCATGACATTCCGGAGCATGCCATGCAGCAGCGATGCCAGGAGTAGTTGTGCAACTGCTCATCTCTTCCACGTGTCTGACTCGGAACCCTTGGCCTCACCACGTCCCAACCATTAGGTGCTCCTCATGGGCCTCATCGAGGGCTACCGCGTGAACGGCGGCCCGGCCGGCGAGGGCCTGGACCCCCTCTACCCCGGTGAGAGCTTCGACCCCCTGGGCCTGGCCGACGACCCCGACACCTTCGCCGAGCTCAAGGTCAAGGAGATCAAGAACGGCCGCCTGGCCATGTTCTCCATGTTCGGCTTCTTCGTGCAGGCCATCGTGACCGGTGCCGGCCCCATCGCCAACGTGAGTACCAAGGGCCTGTGGGATGTGCGCGTGAATGACACTCCTGATGGTGTGTGACGAGATATTGACAGGTGCATAACAAGCTCAGCCTGTTGCAGCATGGACGCAGAGTGTGTCGTGCTGTGGCAAGCCGGACGGTGGCCACCACCACCAGCTGTCAACTGATCTCCCTCCTTGCCACCACCACCACCACCCACAGCTGGACGCCCACCTGGCCAACCCCTCCGTGAACAACGCCTGGGCCTTCGCCACCAAGTTCACTCCCCAGTAAACTCTTCCTGGCCTGTCCGTGTGAATATGTGTTGTGCGCTTTTCCCCAAAGTTGTTCTTTTTTGAGGGTTCTCTGCCTGTGGCAGAGAAGAGATGAACACCTGTATTCCCCGCTCGTCCCTCTTTGTATGCTCTCCGAGCGCCCCCGCCCCCTCCCTTGGCACATGTCCCCGTTTTTCCCCTCCCCTCCCCCTCTGGAGAGGCTGAGGCAGTAGACGGCGATGTAACATCCAATCATGAATATTTCGGCAGTAGTCAGGGTGGTGGTGTGTCCAGTCAATACAGTTTGAAATGTGACGTAGTTATGCACGCGCAAACCAAAGGTGTACTTGCCAACAGGTCAGCAGTTCCGTGAAGAATGTCGAGGTCAACGAATGGCATTCACTTGGGCACAATCAAATTAGCATACAAAATGAGTTGTAAAGTGAAAGTGCAGTACTGTACATGTGCCCATTGCTGTACCTGCCAAACTCTGACTCAGATGTGAGCAGCGCCACCTCTGGCAAATGTGATGCAGCCAGGCATGTTGCCCGTGGCAACAAGTTGCGTGGTGGCAAAGGCCTAGTAATATGGTGGCCCCTTTCGTCCCAAGCAGCGCGCGGCCTGTCAGTTTGCAATTCACTGGCAAGCACTCATAGTTGTGATGGTACATGGCTTGAAACGCCTATGCGCATGCCGACGGTTTCGCGTGATTGCACCCGAATCTAATATGCGGGCTGCAGGCCTGCAGGCGGGCCAAACATCTGATAAATTTCTCGTTTCATAAATGCGTAAGACGGGACCATGGCGCTATTAGCATCGTGTGGAGGCTGGCCCAGGTCCGCACCACGAGCAGCAGGCACGGATGCTGCTGCATTGCTGCAGGGACTTGTGGCTCAGCAGGCCCTGACAAACCGGCTGCTGGTGGCGCTGTTGGAAAGGAGCGATGCCATTTGTCAAGAGTTGCGTGCTGTCCGCAGGTGCGCAGCGCATCGGACCGTCACCCGCATGCGTGCTCGCGTGCGCCTGCCGACCGCCCCGTGCTGATAACGCGTTGCCGTGGCGCGGCGGGCACGTCGGGCAGCCACAAATACTGTAACGCAACATGAGCCCGCGCTGCGCATGGATTGGTGGCACCGAGCTGTTGATCTAACGACGCCCTCCGCGCCGCGCTGCGCGAGCGCCCGAAGCGACGTCAGTATTGTCGCGCGCAGCGCGGCCGCGGCCCAGGCCTCGCTGGCCGCGCTGCTGCGGCTCTGCGAAGGGGAGCTGCGGGCGATAGGGGCCGCGGCGCGCCTGTTCATATCGGCGGCGGATCAGGCGGACGCGGACGCGCGCCTTGCTTCCGCGGTCCTCTGCGGCCGCTGCTGCGCGCACGCGGCGCTGCTTCTGTCCGCGCCCCGCGCGGCGCCGCGCCTGCTCGCGCGCGCGTGCGCGCGCGCGGCGCCGCAGTCACGCACGGCGGGCGCGTTAAGAGGAGCGGCGGCGGGGCTGGCGCGCGCGGCGTGGGCGGCGCTGGCGGGCGGCGCGCCGCCTGCAAAGGCGGCGAGATGGGGCGTCTGGTGCGGCGCCACCTCAGCAGCATGGCTGGCCCTAGGGTGGCTGTTGCTCCTGGCTTGGGCCTGCGTTCGATGGGCCCAGCGGCGGCGGCGGCGGCACCTAAACAGCGGCACCGCCTCGTGCGGCTGGGCCGCCCCAGGTCACCTTCTGGCAGCGGGTGCGGTCGCTGCCGCTGCAGACGGCCCATTAGTGGGCTTGCTGATGGCAGCGCTTCCCGGGTGCCGCGGCGCGGCGGCGGCGGCGGCGGTGGAGGTCTGTGTGTATGACGCGGCAGCGGGCGCCGCGGCGCTCTGGCTGATGGGGGCCCTGTGGCGGCGCTGGCTGCTGGCGTGGCTGCTGTGGGGCGCCGCGACGCTTTGCACGTACGGGCGGCACGCTAGCGCGGGCGCCGTCGGCAGGGGCAGGGACGAGGGCGGGGCGGCTGCCGGCCGCCACAAGCAGGGGCAGAAGGCTTGCCATAACATTGGCGCCGGCGGCCGCCCTCTGCTGGCTGTCTTGCTGCAGGTAGCGGTGCCGCTGTATTGCGGTCTGCGGGCGCCCTGGCCGTAATGACAGGGACGCCCGCCCGCCTGTTGCGCTTGGTTAGATTGTGTCCCTGGCTTTGCTTGTCTCATAACGTGCTCGCTGACCAAACTGCAATTGATTCGGCCGTTTTTATTACCAACAAGGTTTGGCTGCCGCCGTCGGACCGTTGCGTACAGCTGGGAGGCATCGTGTAACAATACCCCCGTCTGGCAGAACACTGCTGGCCGCTCAGAACACTCACGCACCAAAAAAAAACACACGCGTCCAGCCGAAAAGCATCGCAAGAGCGCACAAAAGATGTCGTCATCCCGATGACGTCACCGTGACGTCACCCGCTCAGCTTTGTCGGCAGCCCTGACGCCACCCACGCGTCATAACCGCCGTCCAGGTCAATGATCTCGTCGAAATGGTCCGACAGGACGGAAGCTGCCGCGGCGGAGCGCCGGCCGCTCTTGCAGCCCTGCGCGGTGTGTGTGTGTGTGTGTGTGTGTGTGTGTGTGTCAAGGGGGCGCCGGAGGGTTGCGGGCCAGCACGTGGGGCCGGCCCGGGAATGGGATGCCGACGGGGCGCGCAGATGCGAGCGAGGCGCGGCAGGCGGAGGGCCGCGCCTGTGCGCGCAGCAAGCAGGCCGCTCATGCGGGGCCGCGGGTGTGAGTGCCCGTGTGCCCCAGGCGTAGCCAGCCGGCGCCGCCGGCCGTGCCCGCTCTGCTGCGCCCCAAGCGGCCCACAATCGACGACGCACAACCCCGCAGCAGCGCGCAATGGGGGCCCAAGCTTGCTGCGGGCGGGCGGCAAGCCGGCGCCTTGCGGCCGGCTGAGGTGACTTTGGGGCCCCAGGGGGCGCCAGGGGCCATAGTTTGAACCCATTGGTCTAGCGAAGCCCTCAGCATGGAAGCCATTCAAAAACCAAGCCGTGACAAGTGCAAGGTGAACAGAATTTTTGTACAACGGCAAAATTTCCCAAGACGACGACCCCAGTGGTATCTCACCACGACGACCTGGCCGCCCGGCTCTGGGAACTGCTGCTTGACCTGCGCCAGGAAATCGGCGTTGGGGGCCATGCCTTGGGGGGGAG
>NW_014011901.1:0-743 GCF_000611645.1 Monoraphidium neglectum
CCGCCGCCGCGGCCGCCGCCGCGTCGGCGCGCGCGCGCTCGCTGGCGGCGCCGCGGAGCGCTTCCACCTCTGCCGCCAACATCCTCAGCTCCTCCTGCAACTCCCCCTCTACCATCCGTGCCGCCCGCCGCTCCTCCTTCCCCCGCCGCTCCTCCTTTTGCACCGCCTCGAACAGCGCCGCCGCCTGCTCCGCCGCGGCCGCGTGCCGCCGCGCGAGGCGGCGGCGCGCGTCGTCGTGCTCGCGGCGCAGGCGGCGCGCGTCTGCGCGCAGCGCCTCCTCGCGCTCCGCCGACTCAGCGAGCCGCGTCTCGGTCAGCTCCAGCTGTCGCTCCATCATGTTCAAAGTCGTGAGCAGCACCTGGTTCTCGATCCTGTGCACCTCGCTGTGGCGGCTCGCGCGGCGCGCGCTGGCGGCGACCTCGGCCTCGAGCTGCCCGACGCGCGCCCAGAGCTCGGCGCGGCGCACGCCGGGCGCGGCGCCGCCGGCCGTGGGGGACGAGACGGTCTCCTGGGCTGCGTGTAGCGGAGTTGCCACGACGGCGGCGGTGGCGGGGAGGGGCGGGGGGCCCGAGGCGTCGGGGCCAGTGGCGGCGGCGGCGCCCGCGATGCAGAGCGCGAGCGCCTCCTGCTCCTGCAGCCGGTGCAGGTGGTGCATCTGCTGCGCGAGCAGCTGCTGCTGGTGGTGCAGCGGCCGCGGCCGCGGCTGCTGCTGCGGCGGCGCGGCCGCCTGCGTGTGCAGGCTC
>NW_014011901.1:1268-11064 GCF_000611645.1 Monoraphidium neglectum
GTGCAGGCTCGCGCCCAGCGCCGGCAGCGGCACCGCGTCCCCCGGGATCAACAGCAGCGGCGGCGGCGCCGCGCCCGCCGCCACCACCTGCTGCTGCACGCCGCCGCTGCCGCCGCCGCTGCTGCCGCCGCCAAGCGCGAGCGCCGCGCGGCCCCAGTTGGTGCCTGCGAGCTGCGCCAATGTGGCGCGCGTCCGCGGCTCCGGGCGCAACCCCCAGTGCAAAAACGCCTGCAGATCTTCCGGCAGCAGGTCCCATCCCTCTGCCCGCTCGAAGCACCAGGGGTCCTCGATTATGTTCCTGGCCATGTGGGGGCTCCAGGAGCAGCCGGGCACGTGGGGGTAGGGCGCGGGCGCCGCGGCCTGCTGGGGGGTGGGCAGGTAGGGATTGCTGCCGCCGAGGGCGATGACGGCCAGGGTCATGCAGAGCGTCCAGGTGTCGAAGGCCTCGCCAAAGGTGGCCTCGACCTCGAACTGGCCGGATGCCATGCGCTTCTGGGCCTCGGGGGCCTGCGGGTTGGGGAGGCACGGGTTGCGCGGGGTTTTAGCAGGGATGGCGTCTGCACAAAGCGGTGATGATGCATTTGGGGTGTGCACAGCACAGCGCAGCACGGCACAGCACGGCACGGCACAGCACAGCGCAGCACAGCACAGCACAGCACAGCACAGCACAGCACAGCACAGCACAGCACAGCACAGCACAGCACGTTGACTTCTGAGCAAACCCACAACGCGGTCAGACATCCGCCGCCTTCACACCACCCACGCACACCGCCCCCAAGGCCCCCGCCGCTCACGCTGTAGCGCCACGTGTTGCCCAGCCGCTTCATGTCCCCGATTTGCGTCACCGCCCCAAAGTCCACCATCATAACCGCCGGGCCCCCGGCCGCCGCGGCGCCGGGATTGTGCAGCAGCTGCTCAGGCTTCAGGTCGTTGTATGAGTAGCCGCAGGCGTGCAGCTTAGTCAGGACCTCGAGCATCGTCTTGGTGGCTGCTGCGGCAAGTGAGAGGTTCGCCTTGACAGCATCTGGCGTGAAGCTGGGCTGGATCGCGTCGAGCAGGGGGACGCCTGTACAGTGGGCGGGCGAGATGTGTTTTGTGTGTTTTTGTGTGTGTGTGTGTGTGTGTGTGTGTGTGTGTGTGTGTGTGTGGTGTGTGGGGGGGGACTGAGGGGTCGAACGTTGGGAGCAAGGGTGGGTTGCCAAGTGCGCTGCGCGCGGGGCCGCGGGAGGTGAGGTCGGGTCTGTACACCAGAGCTGGCTCTTGGCGGCTTCTACCGCCCGGCGGACCACCTCGCGGCCCTCGGCCTCCTACCTGCTGACAGGCAGGTTGCGCTCCCAGCCGCTGCGCCCCGCCCTTGCCACCCCAAGACCCCCCACGCTGCTGCCCTGAAGTCCATCGCATGCCCACATAACCGCTACCTCCTGTCTGACCACCTCCCCCCACTCCCCTGCCATTGCTGCGCCCAGGCGCACCGCCGTACTCAAACACCAGGTGCACCCAGCGGTTATCGCTGTCCACAAACACGTCCCGCAGCGGCGGCACCGCTGGATGCGCAAACCAGCGGTGCAGGGTTATCTCCGCGTCCACCTGTGGGTCGGCGTATGTTCGACGAGGGGGGTTGGGCAGGGGAGGGCGGCGACCACGCTAGGCGATGTCGTCTAGGCGTCAGGTGTGCGCGGAACAGGCGCCCAGGGGTGCCAACGCCAGCTGGGAAGCGCTCTGCCGCCGACGTGGGCGGCGCTGCGCAGCGAGTGGCGAGCGGCTGGCTGCGGGGCGACACGCACGCACGCACGCACGCATGCACGCACGCACGCACACACGCACGCACGCACGCACGCACGCACGCGCGCGCGCGCGTGCACGCACCCACGCACGCACGCACGCACAAACACACACACACACACACACACACACACACACACACACACACACACAGAATCAACAGCTGCAACTGGCTGCATCGCACACCGAGCCGCAGTTGGTAGTCGCGTAATCAAGGTCGAACGTCTTGACTGCATACTCGCTGCGTCCGAGGGCGTTGCGCGTGACTCGGAGCGTCGGCCGTGCCAGCGCGCCCGGTGGCCCGCGCGAGCAGATAATCTGGCCTTTCACATACCAACGGCTGCGAAAAATCAAGGGAGGGGGCGGGGGGGGTGGGGCCGCAGCGTGACTGCAGGAGGGTGACGCGGGCAGCAGGTGGCACCTGCTTGGAGGCTGGCGGCAGACGCGCCGCGCGAGGAGGTTTTGACGAGCCAGCTCGGCGGAAACTCAAATAAATATGTTTGCCGGCCCTTTGCGTTGCTCACGGAGACTGCCGCGGTATTGCCGAATGGCCCCTGAACGGGTAGGGCCTCCACTCCGACTCTGCCATCGTCGTGTCGTGATGTGCTCAATGCAATCTTGCTATGCCGATTTTTACAGATTTACAATGTGCACTTGCAGGCCTCGCATCGCGATTATGGCGGGAGCTCGTCTTGGCAAAACCACCCACCTGCACACCTGCCAAACGGATGCTGCAAGGACCCCCTTCGTCTTGCTTACTACCGGGTGTTGCAGGACCTGCAAAAACGCACAAATCCAAAGGAACACACGGCTTGTTACAAAACTCGGCATACTTCTTCCCTCCAAGCTGCCAACCCTGTGCAAGGCACACTACAAGCACACCACAGGCCTCACTGCACGGCCTGCCGCAGCACGGCCAGCGCCGACGCCCCCTGTGTGTCCCGACCAAAGGCGCCCGCCCCCACAACCACCATGCCGCCGCCGACGCCGCGCTTCTGCCGCTTGCGCTCGTTGTTGCTCATAAGCAGCCTGGAGAGGTCTGGGCCCGCCGCGTTGAGGGATTTGGAAGCCTTTCCAGCGCCACCGCTGCCCTTGCCAGCGGCCTGCTGCTGCTGCTTGTGCTGCTGCGCCGCCGCCGCCGCGCCGCCCTGCTGCCGCCGCTTCTTGCCGCCGCCCTGCCCCTGCGTCTGCCCCTGCTCGCTGCCGCCTGCGTCGTCGCCGCGGCGGCTGGAGTGCAGCCGCGACGCGAGGCGCAGCGTCTGGGCAATCGCGTCGGCCGGCAGCACAGCGTGGGCCCCGCCCTCCTCCCCCACGCCGCCCTTGGTCCCCGCCGCCGCCGCCGCCGCCGCCGCCTTGGCCGCGAGCGCGGACGCGCCCCCTGTGAAGTATTTAGTGCTCACCCGCGCCTGCAGCGGCTCCGCGAGCGCCGCCGCGAGCTGCGCGCGCAGCGCCGCCAGCCGGGCTGCCTCCTGCTCGCCCATCCCCGCCGCGGCGGCCGGCGCCGCGCCGGGGGCGCGCCGCTTCCGCTTGGTCTTGCCGCCCGCCGCCGGGCCGCCGGCGGCGGCGGGGGGCTCGCCGTCGGAATCGGGGACGTCCAAGTCTGAGAGGTCGAGGCCGACGGCGTCTGCGTTGTTGCGCGCCCAGGCTGTCTCCGCGCGCTCCTTGCGGTGCTTGCGCTCGATCTGGTCGACCTGTTGATGTGTGAGGTTGGGTGTTGTTGAGTGCGTGTTGTGCAAGGGTCAAGAGTGGTCGAATGTCGTTGCATGGGTTGTTGTGTGTGGTGATGTTTGGCAGCGTGCGTGGATGTGTGTGTGTGTGTGTTTTCTCGTGGTGTGTCATGATTGTGTGTGGTTGTGCAAGTTCGTTCAGGGTGTTGTGTTTTCAGGTGTGTTGGTCGGCATTTGATGCGCTTTCGCACGTGCAGCTGCGTGCCGTGAGCGCACGGGTGTCTGATTTGCAGCTCTAGGGTTGTGCGCGCACCAACACTGCATGCCTGTGTCCAGTCGAGCAACGAGCGCCTCAACACCAAGGAATACAGCAACTTCCTGCCTGCAGCTCTTTGCATCCGTCGCAGCATCGACCGCCGGTGCTTTACGGCCCCCCAGCTGCTCTGAAAACGCCCTCCCCACCGCCCACCCGCGCCCCCAGCCCACCCCCTCTCCCTTCAGTGTCCCACCTTGACCGCAATGGAAACGCGCTGCTCCGCGGCCTTCATCACGGCGCGCTCCACAGGGAACCGCGGCGGCGGCGCCTCAGCGCGCCCCAGCGCGCGCAGCAGCGCCGCCCAGCGCGCCGCCTCGGCGGGGCTGACCTGCGGGGCGGTCGAACAATCACGCGGCCCAGCAAGGTCAGCGGCTGGTGCCAAACTCCAAGCACAAGCAGGCTGTGTGTGTATAGCGCCCCAACCCTGCACCCTCGTTCGTCTCACGGCTCGCAGCCCCATGCCAACCAACTTGCGTCGCCCCAGCTTGCGCCGCCTCGCGCCGCGCGCATCCCGGCACGTGCATGCCGGGCGGGCGGCGAGGCGTCGGCGCCGTGCCCCAGCAGTTGCGGCTGCCAGGCACGAGGGGGAGTGCGGCAGTGCCGAGCGGAGCACCCACCAGCGTCACGGCGACGCCGTCGGCGCCGCCCGTGCGCGCCGTGCGGCCGCAGCGGTGGATGTACGTGTCCGCGCTGGCCGGGACCTGGTAGTGCACCACCGTGTTTACGCCCTTCACGTCCAGGCCTGCAGGGGGGAGGGCGGCGCAAGGGTGCGTGGCGCGCGTTGCGTGTTGGCGCGAGCAGTTAGAGGGTGCTAGAGGGCAGGTGATCGTGCGTGCATGAGAATGCGTGAGCGCATGCGAGTGCGTTGGTGGGAGACGCATGGGGGAACACTGGCATGCGCATGCCTATGAGCATGCGGTTAGGTGCAGCGTCAGGGATGGCGGTTGCATGGAGCTGGGCAGCAGGGGTTGCCGGGGCGGGCGCGCGGCGGCCGCGCCGTGCTGTGGGCAGAGCGGCCTGCTCGCAGGTGTCGGTCGGCGGACAGTGACAGTGCAGCGCTCCAAGGGGGCTGTACGTTTGCGTGCAGTCCCCTTGGGTGTGCGCATGCGCGCGCGCGTGTGTGTGTTTGTGTGTAGTGTGTGTACCATCGGGCTGCTGGCCACGCACCGCGTGCGGCGACGTCAGTGGCGACCAGCACGCCGTTGTCGTTGGCTTTGAAGCGGTCCAGCGCCTATGGGGTGCAGGATCAGTTTTTGCGTGGTGGTATATGGTGAGGAGTGCGTTGAATTGCCCGATTCGAGCAGACGCGATACGTCATGCGTCTCTTGACGCATGGCGTCGCGTCGTCAGTGGCGCGCCATGTGTATTCACTACTGTACAATGTTGGGTGCGCAGCTGGTGCGGGACGCTCGCATGCGGTGCGCGCGCACACCTCATAGGTGACGGCACGTCAATGGGCCAAGCAAACCACTATGATTACGCCCCGAGCCTGCAGCCCCGGTTTGAACGACCCCTGCCAGTGCGCACCTTGAGGCGCTGCCGCTGCTGCTGCTGCGCGTGCAGCGCCTGCGCCGGCAGGCCCAGCAGCTTAAGCACGGCCGCAACGCGGCGCAGGGCGGACACCGCGTTGACAAACACGAGGGCGCGGCCGGGGTGGCGGGCCAGAAGGTAGTACAGCGCCGCCTCGCGCTCGTCCTCTGCGAAAAAATGTTTGTTGAGGGTTGCGTGGGGATTAGAGGAAACAAGACACACGTACACACGCACACACACTTACACCCCCCACACACACACATTCACACACCCATCCACCCACACATGCGCTCACTCGCACGCTCATGTAGACACGTGATAACACAGAGTGTTCGCATCATGCGAAGCACACACCCTGCCTGCCCTCTCACTCAACCTGCCAGCCCCCCAGCAGTGGCACAAACGCCCATGCTTCGTTCCACCCAGCACCCTCACATTCGCACCCACCCAGGCATTCTATGAAAGCCTCCTCAACCCTGTCGGCCAGCTTCCTCTCAGTCGTCAGGTCCACCACAGCAGGCTCTCCCCGGAACGGCACGCGCCCCATCAGCCCCTCCAGCGTCGCGCCGCCGCCCGCCCCGCCGCCGCCGCGCCGCAGGCGCTTGCGCAGCGCATCGGGCAGCGTCAGCGTCGCAGAAAACACCATCGTCTGCAGCGGCGGCGCCCTGCCGCGCCGCCCGCTTCGCGCCCTCTCCTCGCCGCTGCCCGCAACTGCCACCGCTGCTGCTCCGTCGGTCTCCTCGGCCGCCAGCCCCTCTCCTGCGTCGCCTTCGATCAGGGGCGCGTCCGCCCAGCCGTCGGCGACCTCGGCGGCCTCGGGGTCGAGGGGGCGGGGTATGAGGTCCAGGATGTTTGACAGCTCCTGGTAGTGGCCCTGCAGGAGGGGTGGGAAAAAACCACATGGAGAAACGACAAGTCAGCAAGTGCGGGGGTGTGAGGTGGGTGGGGGGATGGCATCAGCGGAGGGCACGGAGGCCGCTGTGATGGGTGCGCAGTTGTTGCTTCAGGTGGCAGATCAGCTACTCAACAGGCAAACAGGGCGCGAGGGCATGGCTCGAGCGCGTCGGTCCAGGGATGCGAATTCTCAGCGGGGTGCATCAGAGAGTGCCGCGCTCCTGCGGCACGCCGGACGGACGCGCCCCGCCGCCAACCCTGCGTCGCAGCCCCTCAACCCCAACCCTAAACTGCCGCCAGCCCGCCAGGGCCGGCCGCTCTGGGCTGAACCGCCAAAAATCCGCCGGCCCCTAAAATTGGTCGCACCTGCTGCACCATCCGGTCTGCCTCGTCGATGACCAGGAACCGCAGCCGCTGCAGCCGCGTCAGGTGCGCGTGGCCCTGGCTGCGGATTAAGATACGCACACACGCGAAAGTCGCAGGTGCGTGGGATGCTGTCGGACGCGGCGGCGGGTTTGGCCGCGCTCCGGACGCGCGCGTGCCACACCGCCGCGGCTCGGCCGGCTGCCTGGCGCGTCAGCCACCCAGCGTCCGCCGGCAGCACACGCCCCGCGCCTGCAAACTCACGGCTGGACGGCGCCCCGCAAGGTGGGGCAGCGCCGCGCAGAGGCGGCAGCTGCGGCGATGACTCACCTCATCAGGTCCCACAGGCGCCCCGGCGTCGCCACCACCACCTCCGGCCGCCTCGACAGCAGCCTCTCCTGCTTGACCGCCGCGATGCCGCCCACGATCGGCGCCACGCCGACGCCCGCGACGCGCGCCAGGGCAGACAGCGCCGCGCACACCTGCAGAGCCAGCTCGCGCGTTGGCGCCAGCACCAGCGCGCGCAGCGCCGCGCCGCCGGCGCCCCCGGCGCCCTCGTCCTCGTCCCCCTCATCCGCCGCGACGGCGCGGGCGTGCCGCTCCTCGCGTTCTTGGAGCAGCAGCTGCAGGATTGGAAGTCCAAAGGCCAGCGTCTTGCCGGACCCCGTCTGCGCTGCCCCGATCAGGTCCCGCATGTCCCTCATGACCCGCGGCACCGCCGCCGCCTGCACCGGCGTCGGCGCCGAGAAGCCCTGCAACGCGAGCGCCCCCTCAAGCAGCGGGTGCAGGCACAGCGGCGCCCACGCGCGCATGTCCGCGGCGGCGGCGGCCGCGAGCGCGTCGGCGCGGAGCTGAGTCAGCGCTGCGCTGCCCGGCCGGGCGCCGGCCGCCGACGAGGGCGCCTCGTCGCCTTCCTCCCCGTCCACCCCTGCATCTCCATCTGCGCCGCCCGCCGCCGCCGCGCCGCCCTCGCGCTTTTGCTGCCGCTTGAGCTTCCGCGCCTCCGACATGCGCCTCAGCTTCTCCTCCGCCTTTTGCTTGCGCTCCAGCTGCCGCCGCTGCTTCCGGCTCAGCTTGCCCTCGGCACCCACGCCGGCGCCCTCGCCGCCGCCATCCTCCGCCCGCTCCTTCGCTGCCGTGCGGCCGCCGGCGCCGGCCGCGTCCCCGCTCGTACCCCCACTGGCCGCGCCGCACCCCTTCTTCTGTTTCTTCAAGGCCTGGTTTTCGGCCTCGAGCGCCGCAAGCCTTGCCCTCAGCGCCCCCACGTCGTCAGCCATGGCGCCCTCGCCCGCCGCCGTGGCCGCGCCGCGCTTGCGCTTGGCTGCCTTGCCACCTGGCGCAACGTCGTCCTCCTCTCGCTGCTGCTGCTGCTGCGGCTGCTGCTGCTTCTTGCCGCTTTTCTTGCTCTTCTTTGCTTCGCTCTGAGGGGTTTCCTCACCGCCCGCGCCAAAGTCCAGCTCGCCTGCAGGCAGCAAGAGTTGCGCTGCGAGATCAGTCAACCTCACGCCTCGCGCACCACAACTGCAGGCCCGCTTGCCAGCACTGCGGCCCCGCGACCTTGTCACGCCTGGACAGCGGGCACCGAGCCGGCGGCGTGCCCGGACAGGTATGTGTATGTGTGTGTGTGCTGTGGCAGCCGTCCGGACCAGAGCGCACCTGGATCTTGGAAGATGGGGGGGTTCTCCAGGATCTCCAGCCCGGCGAAGCCGCCCTCCTCTGCGCCCATCAGCAGCTCATCGCCCACGTCCAGCGCCTTCCAGCCGGACGCAGAAGCGAGGGCTGCCGACGCGCCGCTGCCCTTGCTCTTGCCACCCTTGGTGCCCTTGACGCCTTGGGGAGGCTTCCTGCGGTTGGGCCGTGGTTGGGGTGGCCTGTGGGCGTTGGATTGTTGGCAGCGAGGAGGCAGTGGGCGTGGGGGACGTGCAGTAGTGGCATACTGCCCAGGCGGCGGCGGCCGTCGTCGGGTATCAGGCGCGGCGCAGGGACACCAGGCATCAGGAAGCGTTGCATACTTGGATTTTCTTTCTTGTGACATGACGGCGAGCTGCAACGGCTGCAAATGGCTAGCAACGAAACCAGAGCTCAGCACGCTGGCGGGATCGCTCGTTTTCAAAGAATTTCACATAATCAAACTGCAAGGGCATGTTTGCAGCGCTGCCGCACAGCAGTTAGCATGCACCCACGGTGCAGCAGTCACCCAGTGCCGAAAGTACTTGATGCAAGCGACGGATCCACAGCGTACATATATGAGAAGACATGTCGCTGGTTAACCATTTCCGATCGGAGGTCGTGTACTCGCATCCCTGCGCAATGTATGCGATCTGATCTCCTTGGCCTCGGCTCCCTAGTGGGTAGACATGATCAAAGGGATGGACGCAGCTGCCGATGTTCCCACTGCGGCAGCTGAGAAGGCTGGGCAGCCTTCAGGACCCCCGGACGAGGGCAAAAGGCGCAAGAAATCGCGTTGGGGCAAGGAGACAGAGGCAGGCCTGAAGATCCTGGAGCAGGTACAGCAGCCTGGTGCCTCTGACGCTGTGGCAGGCCCGCCTGCTCCGAGTGACGCGCCTGCAGCTGCACCTCCTGCCGCCGCGCCGCCCCCCGATGCCGCGCCTCCGCACGACGCCCCGGGCGCCGAGCCGCCGCTCAAGCGCCGCCGCAGCAGCCGGTGGGAAGTGGCGGAGGCGCGGCCGGCGCCGGGGGCGGGCGCGGCGGGGGCGGCCGGCCAGATCGTGCTGCCAGAGTCCATCGCCGCGCTGGTCAGCCTCCACGCCGACCCCCATGTCGTCGAGCTGCAGTCCCAGCTCAGGCTGGTGGGTTGCACATTACGTATGAGTTCTGATCACATCACAGTCGCGCGACTGCCGGGACCAGACCCTGCCTTGTGCGGAGGCGGGGTCATGCGCTGGCACGTGCAGTTGTCGGCATCGGGGCAGTACGCGTGCGCTGCTTGGCGGCCGCGCCCGACCTTGTCGCATGCGTGCATGCTGTTGTGCCATGCAAGCGCATGTGCAGCGATGAACTGCGCATGCATGCACATGCATGCATCGATTCTGCATGCACGTCTGCGACTCCGCAGGTGGAACAGAAGCTGCAGCTGGTGCAGCAGGGCAAGTGGGTCGACCCGCGGAACGAGTACGAGCGCTCGCCGTCGCCAGAGCCGGTCTATGGCGAGAGCGGCGCGCGCATCAACACGCGCGAGTGGCGGCAGAAGGAGGCGCTCACCAAGCGGCGCACGGTGCGGCTG
>NW_014011901.1:11202-12892 GCF_000611645.1 Monoraphidium neglectum
GTGCGGCTGGGGGGGGGGGGAGGGCGGCGTCCGCGAGGCTGGCTGACTGGGGTGCCGCCGGGTTTGCGGCGTCGGCGCCTGGGCAGCACGCCCCCGGAACCCCCTGCGCCAGCGCCGGCGCGCCGCCCCAGCCGGCAGCGGCTTTGCTGCCCCCCCGTCCGGGCATGCGCACGGCCGGCGCCCACGAACGGGCAGGCGGGCGGCGACGTTTCTCGCGCGCGGCTGTGTCGGCAGCAGCGCCGGGGCGGGCGGCGGGCGGCAGTCGGGTCAGGTCCGGCCTGCAGTCCATTCCACTCCGCGGCTTGTGATTGCCCTCAATCACCCCGGCCGGCGCGCCTGACCCGCTTTCTTCCCTCGGCCCGGCACCCCATTGAATGCGCCGGCGCCCCCAGGAGTTGATCACTGAACTGATAAAGGCCAGCCCCAGCTACCGCCCCCCCGCTGACTACCGACCGGAGAAGAAAGTCCGACGCCTGCGCATCCCCCAGGTGGCTGGGGCTGGCCGCACGCGGCTTGTCTTGCGCACAGCTTCGACGCTAATTGATCGTGGCGGGGGCCAGAGGGGTGTGGCTGACCCCACGCCCAATCGGCGCTTGAGCGCACCCACCCACCGGGCCGCTTTGGCAGGGCCGAAGTCTTATGTATACATACATACATACCTGCTCATGCACTCTTGATGCTAACACGCCTCCCCCAACCTCTCGACCACCCCTCCTCACCCCTACCCCTTCCACCACTCATAGCCGCACCTGCGACCCCCTTCCCCTGCCCCCTTCCGCTGCCCGCTCGCGCCCCCACACCCGCGCCCTTCCTCCTCCTGGACACCCACGCCCCTCAACCCCCCAGGAGGACTTCCCGGGGTACAACTTCATAGGCCTCATCATCGGGCCCCGCGGCAACACACAGGTCTGGTCCATATGGGCGCGCTGCGCGCCAGCACCCTGGCGCCCCACACCGAGAGGCCCGAGGCCGCCCCACCAGCCTGGTCAGGGGCGGCCGGTTGCATTGGCGCGGGCCCCGACGCGACGCGGGCATGACCGGCGGTTTCTCCACCCCCTGCTCTCGCGACCCCTCCTCCTGAGATACCTCGCGCGCTGCGTTGACCTGCGTAGACACCTTACATAAACACCCGCCCGCCCCGCCGCCGCCGCCGCTGCCGCGCGGCCCCGCAGAAGCGTCTGGAGAAGGAGACGGGCGCCAAGATCGTCATCCGCGGCCGCGGCAGCGTCAAGGAGGGCCGCGGGCGGCCGCCGGGCGCGCGGTCATCGGACCCCGCGGATGACGAGGACCTGCACGTCCAGATCACAGCCGATGACGAGGACGCCTTGGACAAGGTGGGGCGCGTGGGGAGGGGGGGCGCGGGGTGAAGGGTGCTGGTTGCGGTGCGTGGCCTTGGACCCGCGACCCTTTCAATTACAGTACCACCCTTGGACGTCTTACCCTTTGAACCCCCATCCCCTTCCCCCAGTTGAACTCCTAGCCTGCAACCCTCATCCCCTGTCAAACCCCTCCCTTGAACCCCACGCCCTTGCCTCCCCCCCCCCCAGGCCAGCGCCATGGTGGCCAAGCTGCTGTCCCCCCTGGATGACGAGGCCAACGAGTGGAAGAGGACGCAGCTGCGGGAGCTGGCAGCCATCAACGGTGAGGGCGCGCGCTTGCGCGCGTGCGTGCGTGTGTGTGTGTGCGTGGG
>NW_014011900.1:0-5274 GCF_000611645.1 Monoraphidium neglectum
GCCGGCGGCGCGGGGCCGCGGGGGCTGCAGCGCCCCCGGCCGTGGCGGCGCAGCGGGGGCGCCGGGCAGCGCGGCGGCGGCGCCGGCGGCAGACTGCAGTGCGGCGAGGCGGAGGGTGCACCTGGGGTAGAGGTGGGAAAGGAAGGGATACGTATCAAGGTTTTGGGGTGAAGACGGAGGTTTGGATGACATGACATGATTGGACCCAGGAAGGCAGTTTTGGCATGCAGCAAGGCGGCCAGCTGAAGGAGCCAGCAGACAAACGACTGACCCCAGCGAGCCCCAGGGGACCGCCCCAGGCTGCTGCTGCTGCTGCTGCGGCGGCGGCCGCCAGGCAGTGGAGCAAGCACAAGCACGCCGCGCCGGGCTGGCGGCCCGCGGCACCTGCATGCGTTGGTTCCTGGCGCGTCCGAGGTGACGAGGAACCGGGGGTCGGCGTCCAGGAGCTCCCTCAGTTTGAAGATCCCGAGGCGCCCCTCGTTGACGAGCGACGGGCGGCGGCGCATGAAGCGTTCGAGGGTGGTGCCTGCTCGCCATGCGGGCGACGGGGGCAATAAATGGCAACAGTGGGAACCGAGCGCAGGCGGCTTTGCCGGCGAGGCGTCGCGGCTGCCGAATGCAGGTGGGGGCTGCAGATGTTTGTCAGGACACGCGATATTACAGGGGATTGCAGAGTGATCTTGGTGCGGTGGCGGCGCCGTTGGAGTATGCTGCCAGGCGTGCAGCTGTCAGACGTGCTATTCGAATGGCCCCAGGCTGCTGGCCAGCAGCGGGAGCGCGCGCACCCGCCTGCGCCAGGCTTATAGTGATGCTCTTTCTGCTGCGATGCAGGTGGGGCTGCGGGCGTCGAGGGCGCGTAAGGGGCGAAAGCAGCAGAATCAGGAAGTGAGCCGTGCAGGCTGGGATTGCAAAATTGATTACGAGGGGCGAAGTATTCCTGTCCCCGTCCCACTGCGTCCTCCGACCGACTGTATCGAGAGTCAAAGGGAGAGGTCGTCCCGGGCAGGGTAGCTGTGCAGCTGGTGTGGTGCAGCGGTGCAGCCAAGGATCTGAGATTGTGACCCAGATTGCCCCCAACCGCCTCGAACATTTGGGCGCAGGTCTTGCGACCCGCAGATCATCTGACGCGCAAGCTCGTTCTTGAGAATGCAGGCGGGGTCCTCCCGGCTGCGCGGCTGCGGCGCGGGTTGGCAAAGAGGAGGCATAGGTTGGGTGTGCATGCATTTGTGTCGTGCGCAGGGGCGCAACCCCAGATGCATCATGGGTGGGTGGGCGGGGCAGGTTTGTCAGCATGCAGAGGCCTCCCCGCCAGCGGCTGCGTAGTCGTGCAAAGACACCTCCTCAGAACCAGGCGTGGCGCCCGCGAAGCGCAGGGCGTCGCGCGAAGGCAAACCCCTCCATCTCACCCAAACAGTGTTGCAGGCCGCCACCAGCTGTTGGTCTTCTTCGTCCCCAGGTTCAAACGCGCTGCTGCCGCCGTCCGCCCGGACCAGCGCTGCCGCCGCCACGCCGGCCCCCTCCCTGTTGCCCTCCCTGCCGCTGTCCTCGCGGCCGCCGTCGCCCGCCATCGGCGCGTGAGCGCCGGCCGCGCGGCTTGCGTCGCCGGCGCCGCCGTTTGAGGGGCGCCCGGCGGGGGGCGGGCGCGGCAGGCGGGACGCGTGCAACACGCAGTAGAGGCGATTGGGGTCGTCGGGTGCGGGCTCGAGGGCAAAGAAGGGGTCTCCCTGAAAGAGCTGCCTCAGGCTGGGCTTTGGGGCGGGTGGTTGGCCGCTAGCCTGGGAGGACTGCAGGTGCTTTGACACGAGGATGCCTGGGGGTGAGGAGGGCAGGGGAGGGGGGCAGACGTGCGGAGAGGTGGGCGCTCGCAGCGGCTGGCTCGGGGTGCGGGCAGCTGAGCGGGCGCTGGGTGTTGGCTGAGAGGCGCTCGCTGAGCGCCGGCTGCGCGCGCACGTGGCGAGCGGGAACGGAGCAGCAGGGCGGCCATGGAGGGGTGGGCGGGCACGCACAGGGGCTGCTGGCATGGCAGCAGCCCCTGCGCATGCGTGCACATCATTTGCACATCAACGCTGGCACGCGTTGCGGCCCCACCTGCGCGCGCGAGGCTGATGCGCAGGTCGCCGTCGGCGGAGCGGCGCACGCGCTGCACGGGATGCGAGCGAAAGGCGCATTGTCATGAGCTGACCGTGAAACCAGGTCAAGGCGAGGGCTCAGGGGTTGACAGTCGCAGGTCAACAAGCTGCGCCAGGTCGCAGATTTGAATGTGCGCAGGCACTCGTGGTGGCGCGCCCTCGAGAGGCAAGGCGGCGAACAGCAGCACAGAAAAAGCTGCGAATCAAGCTGCAAGACTGGCCGCAGCGCACGCCCACCTGAGGGTCGATGTGTTCGCTGCCGCCGATCATTTGCCGGGCAACTATCCGGCGGAGCGCGGTGGCGTCTGTGCTGCCACGCTCGGCTGGCCACACCGCGTCAACAGCAGCCAGAAGTTGTTCCATCATGGCAGCCCGCGGGGTTTCAGGCCACTATGAAAGCTCTCATCGCCGGATGCGGGCTTACCGTGGCAGCTCAGCGCCCAATAACGAGCGGGACGAACATACTTGCGGTAATCGCAATGATCATATCAGTGCGAGAGGCCAAATCATCACATATGTCAAACACGCGCCACGCGTGATCTTCATCCCTAGGCCCGCGCAGCGTGCATAGAGTTGCCCAAGCAGTCTTACATAATAGTTGAGATCTGCCACGCCTGCGTGCTGCCGTCAAGAGAGGCCCAATGCAGGGACACCACCACCACAGCACGCACGTCGCGCAGGTTCCCGTTTGCCACGCTTTGCAGTGGCAAGTTGAGATTTCTGCATGCTCAAAGATTCCATTCATGATATGATGCCACAGATGTTGACGTACATGTTATGAGTTTATGCAGGCAAACAGGAAGTTGGGTAGGAGACAGCTCGCCGTCAAAGCAGCCTCCCCATGAGGAGCAGTACAGTGTACTGCGGCTGCCTGTTGTGTACTATACACGAGACCCGTGAACTGGGCGCTTTCCAGCGACATCCATGACAACCCACGACAGAGGAGGGCAGCACAACAGGGCGTCACATACATCGCTTCGCAATATGCACGGGTGCGAGGCTGTGATCAAACGCAAGCAAGCCAGCCACACGCGAAAAAAATCGATGACATGCTCCTCGCTCGGGTGGAGCAGCACGCCGATGCGACTCAGTCATGCGCACAAAGACTTGTGATAGGCGATGTGCGTCGCAAGAAAGTTCATTCCCAGAGGTTGGAGTGTGTTCGGTTGTCACAAGGACCACATGCTGAGCGGGCTGATCACCTGGTGGCTCTTGAATGTCAGGGGGCTGCCAATGGGCTGACGCCTGGCATTGCTTCTACTGCTCTCGTCAAGCTGCAGCTAGCCAGCTGCGCTCGGAAGATCCAAGCGGTGGGGGGGAGGGGCATGTCGGTGGTGCCCATCCCAGTCAGATCCGAGAGCGCCTCGGGCCTGGTGTGCATCCCCTTACCACTAGCTGCGCGGCTGTGTTCTAATGGATTCTTTCCCCGGCGCTCGTGACTTTATCAGCTAGATAGACTATAGCTCACGTGCGATCATGATCACCGCTTTTGGAGGCACAGTCGGGGGCGCAATGCCAGGCAGCTAGTAAGTTATTGAAGCAGCGAATGCCTTAATGGACGATGCGGCTGTCCTCGTGGCAGCCGCGGACGCCGTGTGGCCAGACGCCAGCGGCGACGCCGCGCAGCTCAAGCGCGAGTTGGTGCGGCAGATAGTTGAGGGCAGCGAAAGCGTCCAAGTCGAGGTGCCCGGCGAGAGCGCCCGGGACGCGGCTTGCTACGTAGCGCAGGCATGGGCTCTGACTGCTGGCGCCGCCGTGCCTGTTGCCCTCCGTTCTGAGTGCTCGACGCCCTCTCTAGCGCACCTCCTGCTGGCCGGCAGGGCCCCCCTTGCTGCGCCCCCACGCTCGCTTCCGCAACCCCTGTGGCGACACAGAAGCTGCGGCGGACGTCCAGAGGCGGCATCCGGCTGAGTCTTTCCAGGGCAGGTGCGGTCTCGACCGCGCCGCAACGGCTGCCCCTCCCCTCCCACCCCTCAGGCTCCCACAAGCGAACAAACCCCAGCTGATTTCGCCGTGTTCTTCCAACACTCAGCCTGCAACCACGACGCCAGCTCCCCGCCGTTCCGACGGCGCCGCCTTGATGGCCACCGCGCCCGCGCGCTCCCGCCCGCAGGCATCGCGGTCACAGCCGCCCTCAGGGCGAGGGGGCGCGGCTACGATAAGCCCAACGTGAGGCAGCTGCTGCAGGGGGACCCTTTCTTCTCGATTTCGGCCGCCCCCAATGACAAGAACCTCCTGTATGTGGAATTCGACCTCCCACGCCTGCGATCCCTGGCCCTGGGATACACAAACGGCGGCGGCGCCGGCGGCAGCAGCGCGCACAGCGGCTCCCCTGGAGGCAGCAGCGGCTGCGGCGGCGGCGGCGGGGGCGGCGGCGACGGCGCGCCCGCGAGGGTCGCAGGCGCGCACGAGAGCGCAGCGTACGCCCCACGAGGCGGTGCCGCGCGCCGGCTCGTCGCGGCCTGCGACGCCGTCTGGGTGCGTTTGGGCGCCGCCGCGCACCCGTCTGAGGCGGGGCTCTGCCGAGCCGCTCGCGCCCGCACGTTCATCCGACCCCCGTCCATTTTTGCAGCAGCTCATTGCGCTGTGCTCAACGTGTCCGGCCTTTCGCAAGCCGGCCGACCGCGCTCCGTGTCACCAGCTCCCCCCCCCACACACACACCTCCCTGACGCCCCGCAGCCTAGGAGCTCCCAGGATCTCGCTGCTGTCCTCAGGAACGAGCTGGCGCGGCAGATGATCTGCGGCGGGCCCTTCATGAACCCAGAGGTGACTCGGCCCGGCGACACGACAACACGGCTCGAACCACTGGGATGCAGTCGTCGCCGCCGCGCCGCCCGCCCGCCTGCCGCTGCCTAGCTGCAAAGATCGCCTGCCGCCCCCGCCGCCCGCGTGCCCCCGCAGCGCCATGCTTTCAGCAGCCAGGAATCCATCACAGTCAACCTGGCGCAAGCGGGTGCGCGCCCCCGTCTTAGCTCGCTCTGCGTGTGGTTTTAAGCGACTCCCTTCGAGACTGAAGCGGCGTCCGGCGGGGTTGCTGCGGGGCTGGTGGCCCTGTCTCGCTCAGAGGGCGGCGGCGTCCCGCTGCGCGGCCCCCGCACGTACCCCGCTGTCACTTCTCCACAGCGCCAAGCACGAGCGCCGCAG
>NW_014011900.1:5561-12500 GCF_000611645.1 Monoraphidium neglectum
CTTCTCCACAGCGCCAAGCACGAGCGCCGCAGCACCCGTAAGGACGACCCCTGCCGGTCCCCTGAGCGTGGCTGCGGCGGCGTCCCCGAACCGCCCTTACCTACCTTGAGCCCGCGCCTCGGCGGCCCCCGCTTCTGTCCTGTCTCGCAGGCATCGCCCTGGGCAATTACATGAAGCATTGCCCGGCGAACTGGGGCTGCCTGCCCAGCACCAAGCTGAAGCCGCTGCTTCAGCAAGACCCGCGGTTCTCATTCACGGCCGACCCAGCAGATCCTTTCATGTTCAGGTGCGGCTGAGGCCGTCAAGCGGCGCCCGCCGGCCGGCGCGCCCGCAAGGCCCGCACCACAGGGCTCGTGTTGTGAGCGCGCGCGCCGCCGCCGCTGCCGCCGCCGCCGCCCTGCTGCACATGCTTCGTCGCCGCCGTGTGGCGCGCGCGCGTTTCGGCCGCTTTCCGCGGTGATCCGTCATGCGTCAATCGGCCCCCCGTTTCCTATTGTTGTTTTGCTTTCGTCATTCACATCTGCCACCAGGTGCACACTGGACTTGGACGCCCTTCGCGCCGCCGCCGCTGTAGCCGCCAGCGCCCCCGCCGTCCCGGCGCGGGCCCAGCCGGCAGCCCCGGCGCTGGCGCCCGCGCCGCGAGCGCCCGAGCGGGGCGCGGCGCCCGACCCAGAATGGCCGCACGCGAACAATGTGTTGGTCAACCCTTTCGGCGCCTGCCGCCCGGGCAAGTGGCGCGAGGCACTGCGCGCGGGGCAGGTTCACCACAGCTTCATCCTTGCTGCCTGCCGCCTCTGCGGCTTCCGCGGCCACACAGATGCGCAGTGCAAGGTGCCGCGCTGCGGGCGCTGCTCGCGGCACGGCCACACGCCGACAGAGTGCGGCGAGGAGTGCTCCAAATGTGGCCTCGCCGGCGGCGCGGCAGGCGGCGGCGCCGAGCAGAGGGAGAGGCGGGAGCGCAACCCGCACGCCGCGCGGGAGTGCCCGTTCAACCGGTGCCGCGGGTGCGGCCGCGTCGGGCACTACACAGCAGAGTGCCCCGGCGGCGGCGGCGGCGGCGGCCCAATCGCAGCGCGTGCCGCCGCGGCGCCCTCTTGCCAAACGCCGTCGCCAACGGCAAACGCGCAGCTCGATGCATGGCCCCAGATCGGCAGGCCCGCGGGCGACACCCAGATCACCCAGATCACCCAGGTCCAGATCGAAGCCCAGATCGAAGCGTTGATGGACAGGCTGTTTGAGAAAGCGCCCGAGATCGCGATCGAGCTCCTGGGATCAGAGGGCGTAGCCAGGCTGACAGAGGCGCTGGCTTGCGGCGGCCCCCGGGCCTTCAACGAGATCGCCGCCGCTGCAGACGTGGATGCGGGCGGCGGCGGAAGCGACGCCGTCATCACAACCATCGAGCGCCTGCGCCGCGGCGCGGCCGCCGGCGCGCCGGTGTCGGTCGCGGCGCCGCCGGCGCAGCAGTGGGGCGCCGCCGCGCCTCACGTTGCTTCGAGCGCAGGCAGCGGCAGCGCCGGACGGTCGAGCGGGCTCCAAGCGCAACAGGCGCTTGAAACCACTGTCCCACCAAGCGGCAATGGCAGCGGCGGCTCGATTACTGCAGGCCCGCCGCCGCCGCCCCCGGGCCCCCACCTGGTGTCCCTGTGTGACGCGGTGTGGCCCCCCTCCAGCGGCCCCCACGGTCTGCTGAAAGGCGCCCTGGCCAAGATGCTGCTCGCACAGGCCTGTGGCGGCGGCGGCGGCTGCGGGTGGGACGGCAGGGTATGCTGGATGCCGCTCGCGCTAGCTGGTGGGTGGGCGTGCATCGCCGTGAGGGTGTCATAGTGGGCGTTTGGGGGTCAGGGCCAACAGGGCACCCTGATCGGGCAGCCAACCGCTGAGCCGGGTCGTGCCGCGGCCGTCAAGTTCATCAGTCCGTCACTGCTGCTGGTCCAAGCAGCCGCCCCTGGAGTGCCTGCCTCACACCTCCACAACCCCCACGCCATCTCCCCGCCCCCTTGACTTTCGCCCCAAGGCCCCCGCCTGCTGGCGTTCTGGCGCGGGGAGCAGCGCCTGTTTGCGGCGTCCCCCGACGGCGCCCCGCCTTTCAGCAGCCTGGCGGTCATGATCACGGGGGACCCCTACCTCAGCTGCAGGGCGCGCACAGCCGCGGCCGGCGGCGGTGGCGGCGGGGGCGGCGGCGGCGCTGCGGGGTCTAAGGGGGGCGAGCTCTGCGTCGTCCTCGACTCAGCCAGGCTGGCGCAGTGGGGTGGGTGGCTCACATGTGGCCTCGAAGCGGCGCCGGGTGCGAGAGCTGCAGAGACGTGTGCCGTGTCTTTGATCGGCATGCAAGGCAGCTCGTGCTTCTGTCATCTCATTTTGAACCCTGGTTTGCACCCTCATCCCCCATGACAACCAGGCTCGGCGGCGCCGCTGCCGTCGTTTGCGGGCCTGATGCTACTGATTGACGAGGCCTGGGACATTGGGGGCGGCAATGACATGCCCCCGAATCAGGGCGGCAGCGACGTCGGCGGCGGCGACGCGGCCCAGCTGGCCCCCATACTGCTCAACTGGGCGGCCAAGATGATGGCGGCGGAGGGCAACCCAGGGGCGTCCACCTGGCAGCCCAGCGCAGCGCTGAGGGTCAGCCCCAACGACGCGGCGTACTCGCTGCTCGGCTCGCGCTGTGGTGAGGGGGGGGAGCGAGGGGCGGTGCGGCTTCGCGTGCGTTTGGTGGGGCCATGCGAGCTCGAGGTTTCATGTTTTTCGCTTTCATGTTGCTGCTGCGGTGCGTCCTGCAAGCCGCGCATCTACCTTGGCTGTGTGTCTGATGGAAGGGCAAGCCTCGATGCAACCACCCACTTTGCAGTTGTTCATCCAGTTTCTCACCCATCCACCCCGCCGCTCGTCACCGGCGGTCACCACGTGTCATTGCTCATCACCGCGCGCCACCGCAGGCATTCTTCTGCGCGAGCTGTGGGCGGCCTGCCCCGCCACTGCGGGTGTGCAATTCCCAGCCTTGAAAATGTCAACCCTCGTGCAGGGGCAGCAGTACTTCACGGTGTGCGTGGACCCCATCACTGGGGCCCGGCGGTACGGGCTGGACCTGTACCGCCTTGTCGGGTGCCAGCGGCCGGCGCCGGGTGACGACGGGCGATGAGTGTGAAAACGGGTGACGTTCCTTGGATGCGTCGCGCATGGGGCTGTGCGTGCCAGGAAGCAAATCAGTGGCTTTGCCAGAGGCATTTTGCGCGGCACATGGTTTGTATGTGTTTAACGTGGTCGTGTAATGTATATGAGTGTGGCAGCTGTTGAAGCTTCAACTCCACGCGTGCTTTCTTGTAAGAAACTGGAACAAGCGGTCTCGTCATTGCATTATAGGGGCAGTAAGGCTTACCAGCCGACCTGGGCCCCGCCTGAATACCTGTTGATACCTGCAGCAAGGCAGAACGTTGTCTTGGGGGTTGTGGCGGCACAAAGCTGGGCAGCGGCATTCGGCATGCGGTTGCGCTGCCTGATGGTGTGATATCGCGCAACCTGAGTTCACTAATTCGACAATGCCATCGGTGCTTTGTTCGTTGGCATGCTGGCGCACGTGCTTCCTATTGCACAGGTTGATTATTGCACATACACGCTTGAATTCATGCTACATATGCGCTGGCTTGAGCGCTTGCAAGCACGCACGCACACCGGCATCTGCAAGCACAGGCATGCCTGCACACCAGCACAACGGCACTGCGCATGCAGTGGGCGAGCGGCTCAGCAGCAGGTGCCATCACCATTGCAGTATTCGGGTGCTTCGAGCGCCGACTGCGTTGCGTGTTTGGTTAATCAAATTTTGCCCATCACCTTTTACGACACCGTGCACCCGCGCGTCTGCAAGGCGACACCTCGTTCGCAGCACAGTAGAGCACGGAGCAACAGCATGCGGAGAGGCCTCTACGGACTCTGTCTAGTTCTCTTATGCTTAAATGTCCGCGCGGATAAGGTGGAGAAAGGAGCGGTGCGCAACGGCGGCGTCTCGAGTTCCCCCGCTCGTTCCGCCTGACGGTGCTGCTGCTTTCTGCTTGCTGCATCAGCACGCCGCCGAGCACAGCCAGACCCGAAGACACACGCCGGGCAGCAGTGTGCAGCCGTCACACCCACACCCCTTCAGATGCAGCCGCGGGAGCGGGGGCCATGCGCCTTGCTTGTTGGGAGCAGTGAGCAGAGAAGTGGAGAACTTGCGCACCCACCCCCGACCCCCACAACGAAATTTGCACACGGGCCGGCTGCTCGATTGAACAAGCAGGAGGACGTCGGCCCCAAGAAGAACGGCGCCGGCCTCTTCTTTATCTCGTGAGCCGCCGCCGCGCCTGACCGCAGCCGCACGCGTGGCCGCCCCCGGCCCCAGCTCAGAGCTCTCCGCATGCCCCGCGCGCTCACCGGGCGGCATCTGTCGCCCCGGCACGACGGCCTCGCGCACACCGCGAACACGCGTCCACACCCTATGCAGGCCGTCCGGCCACGTGCTGCTGCTGCTGCGCGCCGGCCGCCACAACACCGGAAAATGGGGCCTGCCCGGCGGCAACGTGGAGCCCGGGGAAGCTGACCTCCTGGCAACTGCCAAGCGGGAAGCTGCCGAGGAGCTGGGGGGCGTCGCGTCGCTGCCGTCTTATCAGCTTGCTGGGCAGCCGATTCTGATCAAGTGAGCCGGCGGGCTGGGGGGGGTGGGGGCTCCTCGGGCGTTCGCACATGCACACGTGCACAAAATGGGCATGTCAGCTGTCGGCGCAGAGGTCTCTGGTGGGTTGAACGGTGTGGAGCTGGAGTGCGTCCGCAGCTAGTTTCGGCCACAGCGAAAGGTTTCAGAGCTGCGCGGCCCGAGGACGGCGATTGCATGTATTGCAGCTGCAGGGGGCGGTCGCATCGGGCTGAGATGCTGCCCGTCTCCCCATCCTCCCCATCCTCCCCCCCCCCATAACGTCTGCAGGCGCGGCCACAAGGGGAAGAAACACTTCACGGTGAGAGGTATAGTTGGGTGCCAGCTGTACACGTCGTCCTGCTGACAGCCGTCGTGTCTGCCGGGCACCGGCAGCCGTCCTGTCCGACCGCCTCCCCCCCCTGCGGGCGCTTTTGGGCCGCTGCGTGCCAGGCGAGGGCGTCTGGTCCACCCCCGCTGCTCACTGAGCAGTGCCTGTCCTGCATGCGCTCGTGCGCGCTCGAAAAAGCAATCGTATGGCATTTGGTGCCGTCAAGCCCGCTTCGCCTGCCAATTAGTTGCGCAGGTGTATGTTGCCAAGGTGTCCGAGGCGACGAAATCGACCTATGCGGCCCCCAATCTGAATGCCAAGGAGCACAGCGACTACCGGTGGTTCAGCCTGGACGACCTCGTGCGCCTGGCAGCTGAGGGGAAGCTGCACCCCGTGGTAAAGAAGCTGCTCAGCCACCACAAGGACGAGATCTTGAAGGTCTCCGGCGCCAAGCCGCAAGCCGCCAAGACTATCGGCGCCGTCAAGGCGCCGTGACCCCCTGCGCCGCCGCGAGGCCCGAAAAGTCCGCCTCTAAAAAAAGGGAGCCTTGAGGCCGCTGCCTCTGGCACGCATGGGGCGGTCCTGTTGTGTTTTGTCGTGTCTTGTTTTTATTGCTGCGATCACCCCCATCACGACGACGACATTTCACCTGTTGGGCGGCAAGCCGGCTCCTTGCTGCCTGCGATGTGCTGCAGCTCACGCACCGTGTTGGCCAGTGCCGGCTCATGCTGGCGCACCATCAGATATTGTTGACCAGGCGATGCTGTGCTCTGTGCTTTGCCTGTGACCCGCACACAAGTTATTTGCTCTCTGTGTTGGCAGTTGCTCGGGCCCCAAAAACGTCAACCACAGCAATGCAGTTATTGCCTCCGGCTTGTATTGTTACTACGGTTTTGTATGCTCTGTTACGTATCAAGTCCCCCCAGGGTGCAATGCAGATGCCGCTTTCCAGTCAACAGGTTCCCAGCCCGGCCCTTGCCAATGCTTTGGAAAACGTGCCATGCGGCAGTCCGACAGCGCTGTCGGTGGCAGTAATCATAGCGCAATCAGCAAGCCATTGGGATTGACGACCTGCATCTAGAGGTCACAACGCCCTCGCTTTGGGTGAGGGCGACGGCGTTTGGTCCTTCGGGCGGCTCTGAGAGGGAAAGGTGACCTGGCTGCACACGGACAGGCAAGGCTGCCTGAAGGGGAGCATTGCAGCATTCAAGGGGCTGGACTTACAAACCAAGTTTACGTTGCAAAATCATAATATGTGTCAAGTGGTGCGCTTGGGCATCTTCACAAATTCGCTGTGCCGCTCAGACTGTTCGGTGTGACTGGGCATCCAATTCTAAAGCCGCGTCACGGACGCTTGTGACTATTCACAGCTCAAATTGCTACACAGGCTCTATACATCCCATTTGAGACGCATATCTTTGCACACCACCTCAGCTGACACCTCAGCCTCCCCGCGCATCCCCTAAGGTCGTACTAGCCCATATCGAAGCAGAAAGGCACCATGCAGCCCAACGAGCTCCTTATGATTGCCAGGGTACGCTCGCAGTGGCCGCACCGAGACAGCTGCCGCCCTTGCCGCTGCCTCAAATGAACAGGCCTGCCAACCGGCCCCGCCTTGCGCCCGCACCCCTTGCCCCCCGCAGTATTTCGGGCAGAGCGGCGCACCACAAATGGCACTGAAGGCGGTCTCGTGCGCACTCCCCAAGGTCGCGAGCGCAGGTGCGCCTCAAATTACGCAGCCCAGTCCGCGCACGTGTGTCCACCACCACAGCCGCATGTGCGCCCGGCCCCAGCACACGGGCAGCCCCCAGGCAGCTGCAGAACGCTCTGTTGGGAGGCCGCACCGCGATGTATTTACAGAACATGCCCGCCGCGGCGGCAGGGCGCAGCTGGGGCGTGCGTTTGACCGGGCCAGGCGGGCGCTGACCGTGCGCTGACCCCACCCGCC
>NW_014011899.1:0-1827 GCF_000611645.1 Monoraphidium neglectum
GGAGAGGCAGGCTGAACGCCGTGACCGCACGTCGGCGTTGGAACATACCGTTGTTTGTGCGCCGCAAAAGAGCGTGCGGTCAGAGGTCACACAGCATGCATGCCTGCAGCAGCACGTGCCCAGGCCGCTCGAAGATCGGGGTGCCGCTGCCTGCAACCAACAGCCCCGGGGCCACCGCCCCAACACAGCACGCTCGACGCGGCCCTCCAAAAACCCCGCCGCGGCGCCCGCCGCCCTCTCCGCCCCCTCCCCGCCGCACCCGTGTGGGACATCGCGTTCCTCTCCAGCGCGGTCAGCGACAGCCGCCCCTTGGCCATGCAGTCTGTCAGCAGCCCCGTCGTCGTTCCCGGCCTCACGCCCACCGGCTGCGCCGCGACCCACGCGCCCGCGGCAAGGTGGTCCCTGATGGGCAGGGGGCGGCCCTCGAGGCCCGTCCTGCCGCGCTCCTCGGGGTCCAGTAGGAGGATGTCCACGCGGCCGACGGCCGGCAGGGTGGGGCCTGGGCCCCCCGGGGCGTCGAAGACAGTGCGCGCGACGCGCGCGCCCTGCTGGCGCGCCCACTGGATGGCGGGCTCGAGCTGGGGCCGGGGCGGGGGAGCAGCGGGCGCGAGGATGGGCGTCGTTTAGAGGCTTTCCGCGGGCATGGGGTCGCGGAGCTCCAGGGCGCTGCAGAGCCGCGATCCCCGTCCTGGGGCCGCAGCCGGCCCGCTAGGGCGGCACTGCGCCCCGCGCACCTGCTGCTGGTTCGCCGTCTCTGCGTGAATGTGGATCCGCAGGTTGCGCATCGTCCTGTCAAAAACCCAACGGGGGTGCGGCATGAGGCGGTGCGCCGGCAGCCGCTGCCGCAGCAGCGCGCCGACGCTGGTGCCGTGCGTGTGGTGGGCGCCGGCGCCGCTGCTGGGGCCCGTGGAGTGGGACGGTGCCAGCGTGGCCGCCGGGCTGCCCGGCGTGGGGGGGACGCCCGGTGGTAGCGCCTGCTGGGGTGGATGGTCGCGTTGATGCCGCTGCTGCTGCTGAGGGTCTGCTGTGTGTGCGTGCGGGTGTGGCTGCGGCGGCAGCGCCGGCGGCGCAGCGCCGTTTGCGTGCTCGTTCTGCTGCATTTGCGACCGCTGGTGCTCTTTAAGCTGCTGCGTCTTGAGCTGCGGCAGAGCGGCGTGCGCGGGCGTCGCCGGCGCCGGCGCCGGGGCGGCGGCGCCATCCTGTGGCGAGCGCCGCTTGTACAGCAGGCGAGGGTCGTTCGTGCGAGGCACGACCGCAGGCACTGCAAGCGGCGCAGGGGCGCCGCTGCCGCTGCCGCCGGCGCTGCCGCGCACCGCCTTCGCGCTGAGCGCGCCGCTGACGCTACCGCCGCTGCCGCCGGTGACGGAGGCCAGGGGGACGAGAGCCGGCCGGTCGGTCGCCGCAGGCGCCAGCGAGTCGGACGCGGCTGTAATGCTGAAGGGATCGTGCCCGCTGCCGAAGTCGCTGCTGCGGGTGCTGCCGCCAAATGCGTCCTCCCCAAAGAAACCGCCCGCATGCTGGTGCTCTGGCTGCGCGAGCGGCTGCTGCCGTTGCCAGTGACGTTGCGGGCCCGCCGCCGCCGCCGGGCCTGGCGCTCCCGCGGCGAACGGCGACTGCTCATGGTGGGGGTAGGGCTCAGCAAATGTGCCAAAGCCGCCATCGTCACCACCCATGAAGCCGATGCTGCACGCGCCATGAAAGCCGCCGCTAAAGCCCCCGTCACCGCCAAACCCAGCGGGCTCAGAGGCCGCGGCGGGCGGCGCTGCCGACGCCGCGGCTGCAGCTGCGGCCGCCGCCTGGACGAACGAGAAGTCGTCCAGCCCGTCC
>NW_014011899.1:2560-12943 GCF_000611645.1 Monoraphidium neglectum
AACGAGAAGTCGTCCAGCCCGTCCCCCGCCATAAACCCTGCCGCTGCCGCCGCTGCTGCTGCGCCGCCACCGTCGCCGCCAAACCCGTGTCCGGCACCATTCGCCGCGTGCGCCGCGGCGTTGCTGCTGCTGTGCTGCGCGAGTGCGGAGCGGGGCGCCCTGCGCGGCGGCACGTCAGGCACGCGGTTCTTGTCGATGAACTCGATCACCGCCAGCTCGTCCGTTTTGATGACATCACCCTGACATTTGCAGGGCATGCGCATGTGTGCGTATATGTGCGTGTGTGAGCCGGGCAGGCACGGCGAAAAACCTGGAACGATGCCAGGCAACGCACAGGAAGCCCCATGCGTCGCCATCGCGCCGGCGGTACCCCGCTGCCCACAGACCCCTTGGGTACGTGCCACATCAGCAAGATCGCGTCGCACACACATCGTACACGCGCGCGCGCGCATGCGCACCGAGGGGTCCTCTGTCCCCCAAGTGACAACCGTGTTGGACCCCGCCCACACACAGCCCAGGTACATCTTGGAGGAGCCCGCCACCAGGGGCGGCACACTCAGCAGCATCTTGCGCGCCTTGAGGTGCCTGAGAGGGGAAGGTGCGTGGGAGGCGGAGGGGCGTACGGGTGCGGTTGAGAGGAGGGGAGAGGAGAGGGATTCAAGGGCCAGTATGCATGGCGATAACATGGGGGAAGGGGCAGCCCCGGGGGCTTGCCAGGCGCAGCTGAGGCCCAGCAAGGCGTCTCTCGCTTCAACAGGGCTCTCTAGCTTCCGCAGAGCTTCGTACACAGGGCCGCCGGGCGCCGCTCACTCTATGACGCGCGGCAGGTCGCTGCAGGCCTTGCGGAAGTTGTTGCGCTCCAGCACGCGGCAGCGGTAGTACACCGACGGCGACAGCGCGCTCTCCTGAAAGACGCTGGTGACCATGTTGATGCGCGTGCAGCTGGAGACCGACAGGCGCACGTTGGTGGGCAGGGAGGCGAGCTGAGTCAGCTGCTTGGTTCGCTCCAGACCGGGCTGCATTTCAAAGTACAGCTTCATGTTCTGGTGGGCAGGACGGGGGAGTGGGGGCGGGAGTGGGGTGAGGGCGGACAAATGGGTATTGTGGCATGTGTGAGAGCTGCACCCCTTTGTGCAACAGCAAACGCTGTTTATGGGCGGTGGACCGTACAAACCAGAAAACTCTTGGCTGGCCTGGGCAATATGGTGCCTCTAACCGCCACATGCCGGGCTGCCGCGGTCTCGCAAGCGTCATCACCGCCGTTGCTGGCTCGCTGATGACGCGTGCTGCGAACTGCCCCCATGGCGCACCAGGTCAGGGGCATCTTGGTCGTACGTCACCGCGACATCGCCCTCCCACAACCGCTCGCTCGCGCCGCCGCCGCCGCTGCCGCCGCCGCGCCGCGTGCCCTCGCCCCACTCCCCAGACGCCGCCACCTGCACCGGCGCGCCCAAACCAAATGGGTCCGCGGCCTGCTGCTCGCCCCCATCCCCGCCCTCGCCGCCGCCGGATGCGCAGCCGCTGTTGAGCATGCCCATAGGCAGGGACAAGGGGTTGAATGCCCCCGACGGCTGCCGCGCCTCGAGCGCGGCCTGCTGCTTCCCCTTCTGCTTGAGGCTTGCCTTCTGTTGCGCCCTTTGGGCCCTGAACGCACTCATCTTCCGCATCATCTCGGCCTGGTTGACACTGCCGCCAGTCGCACTGGCCGCCTGAGCCCCGCCTGCCGCCGTGCCAGCCGCCTCCTTTCCCGTCTGGAGCTCACCACCCCCGGCCTGCGAGCAGGGCACCACTGCCTCTGCTGCTGGGGGTGCGTTGCCGCGGCCGCCCCCACGGCCAGTGCTGCCATCTGCAGGGCTTGGCGACCGTCGCGCGGCTGGCGTGGCACCTGCTGCCACGGCGGCATCCGTTTTTGGCTTCAGCGCTGCATCTGGCTTTGCGCTTGCCTGCTGCCGCTGCTGCTGCTGCTGCTGCTGCTGCTGCCCATGCTCAGTGCGTTGGGCTGCCTTGGGTTTAACAGGCGGTGCCTGGGCCTTGCCACCAAGCTCATGCTGCTCCTTGGGCTTGCGCCTGTCTGCTGCTGGCTGCTGCTGCTGCTGCTGCTGCGAGTGCTGCTGCGCGAGCGCCAGCGGTTGTTCTTGCAGCAGCACTCGCTGCTCCTGCTGCTGCTGATGCTGCCGCAACTCCTCTCCCCGCTCCTGGTCGTGCTCTTGATCAGGACGCAGCTGCTTCTGTTCCTGCTTCTGTCGCTGCTGCTCATGCCGCTGCTGAAGCTCTGGCACCAGCGGGAGTGCCTGCTGCTGTGACCTGGCGTCCTTCAATCGCTTCCGCAGTGGCTCGTCCTCCTGCTGCGGTCCCTCCTGCGCAGACCGCTTGAGCACCACGGCCTCCGCACTTTGCTGCTGGGCCTTTTGCACAGGTTTCTGCTGCTGCTGCTGCACCTGCTGCTGCTTTTCCCTCTGCTGCTGTTCCTGCTGCTTCTCCTTCTGCTGCTGCTGCTGTTCCTTCTGCTGCTGCTGTTCCTTCTGCTGCTTCTCCTTTTTGCGCTGCTGTTGCTGCTGCTGCTGCTGCTGCTGCTGCTGCTGCTGCTCCTCCTGCTTCGGCTCCTTCTGCTGGTGCTGCGGCTGCTGCTGCGACTTCTGTTGCAGTTCCTGTTGCTTCTGCTGTTGCTGCTTCTGCTGCTGCTTCTGCTGCTTCTGCTGCTTCTGCTGCGGCGGTGATGGCGCTTTTAGCTGCTGCTGCTGCACCTCCAGTTGACCTGCACTGGCTGGCTTGTGCAGCGTGCTGCCCGCCCGCGCCGCCGCTGGGTTCGTCAGCTGCAGCTTTTTGAGCTGCGGCTTCGCTTGTGCGCCTGCGCCAGGGAATTTGTTCCAAAATACTGAAGGCTGAATGGAAGCGTGCACTGTGCGCACACACGGAAATTGCAAAAATGCCAAGTGACAACACGCTCTAACATGCAACACATCCCACATGATTCGGGGGCCAACGGCGCTGCTCTGCCTGTACTTATCACCCTCAACCATTAAAACCCTTCACACACGTTGTGGAATATCACAACTGCCACCCAGTGGCCTTTGCAGCTGTGCCAGCACCCCAAAAGCAGTCAGGGAGGTGCAGCTCACCTGCAGCCTTGTGCATGCGCTTTGCCAATGGCTGGTCCTCATCGCTGGACAATCCGCTCTCATCGCTCTGTTTCAGAATTGCACGCCGCTGCTGCTTCTGCTCCTGCTTTTGTCCACGCTTCGCTGCCGCTAGGGTGCCTTGCAGCGGGGCCCTGTCCGCGGCGCGCGCTGGTGCAGACCCTGTGCCGCCTGCGTCGAGGTTCACCACGCTGTGCAAGCCCGTGTTGCACGACTCGCACAGATAGGTCCATCGATTCAGGTAGTCTTGGGCCTTTTTGTGGTGTTCTTCGAGCAGAACGACAGGAAAACACAGCCCGCACCTGGCCCCCTTGCACCTGCAGTGCGCCAAATCGAGATTGGGATAATCAAGTATCCCTTTCACATGCAAATGGCCGTGCCCCTTGAGCGATCTATAGATGGGCGCGAGGAGAGCGCATGCCGCTCGCGGTGCACGTCCTGGACCCACCGCCTGCGAAACCTTCTGTTCTCTCACCTTTCATAGTTTGCACATGGTAGGGCGTCCCCGAGGTGGCCACACACCTCGCAGTGGGCGCTGGTCCCGTAGAGCCGCTTCATCGTTGGGCAGCCATAGCTATATGATGCGTGAAGTAAACGGAGCCCACCATGTTGTGGTCCGTCAGAGGACGTATGCGAGCCAGCAATCACTGGAGCTCTGCGCGCTGTGCACGCTCCGCCGCCACGCGTCCAGCCACACTGGTGTAGGTGGCATGCCCGGTCGGCCACAGGCTGCTGATTTGCGAGTATTTTTGTCCTTTGAATCACTCGCTGGCCCCCATTTCAGGGTGTGCTTTGCAGCCGACCGTATCCTGCGAGCGCAGTCCATCACTTGGTCCCAAACATCCTGGCAGCAGGTCCCCCTGTATGCCCTTACTGCCTTGCGCAGCACACTCAGCAGCTCCTCCAGCTCTGTTACAGCTCGACATGCAAACACACGCTCAGGTTTATTTCTTTCCTAACGCTTCTGAGGCAGCCATATGACCGAGGCAGCTCACGAGCTCAGCGCCTGCCACACCAGCGCGTCATCCCCGTTCGACGAGCTGCACCTTCTTGCCGTTGATCTCGAGCTTGCTGCTGCCACTTATCTTAGACCAGCAGGCTGCCTTGGCCTCCTTGGCGCCACAGCCCAGCCCGCTGACTGTATCTTGCTCCCAGAGCGCCGCCCACAGCGTGCTCCACTTAAGACGCCGCTTGGGCACGCGCTTGAGTTCTGCTGCAGCGAGCTTGACCCACTTGACCTTCTTGGTGCCACTGCCCCCCTCCTGGACACCCTTGACGCCCTTGCTTTCCCCATTCTCCTGCTTGGAGCTCTTCTTGCTGCCGCCGCCACTGCTGCTGCCTCTCCGCTTGAGCTCCGTGGCCGCTGCTGCCGCCGTTGCTGCGCCCTCTGCGTCTGCGGCAACCTCTGCTCCGGCAGCTGCTGCCGTGCCGTCGCAGTCCTCGCCCTCCTCCTCAGCAAACGTTGTCTTCTTGCCGTTCCAGTTGCCACCTGCAGCAGGAGTTGGCGCAACGGGCGGTGAATGCGGGCTTGTCACAATGCGAACGCCACCTGAGGACCAATGAAGAGGGCACTGACGGCGGCAGCGACAAATCATGTGCCGCTGCCTTGCAGCGTCTTAGAAATGGGGCAACACGCTCCACTGCCCTTGCCAAAACCTAAAAAAGTCATGCACGCGCGCACGTTTGCGCGCCTCCCCACCTGCAATTTTGACAGCCGCCTTCCCCATCCCGCGCTTGCCCTGCCGCTGCGCGGCCTGCAGGCGGTTGTACAGGTTGGCCTGGGTGTCCTCGTCAAACGCGGCGCGCGCCTTGCCCTTGCCGGCGCCGTCCTTAAGCCGCTGCTCCTGGGCCGCTGCCTCCTCCTCATCCATGCCCTCCAGACGGCCGGCCGACGTGAACATCTTCTCGCCCCACCAGCCGGTGGCCGGGGTGGGAGTGAACGGGAGCGCCTGGGGCGAGAACAAATCATTATGGGAGACAGGGTAATGCAGTAATAGCAGAGCACGATAAGCATGCCACACAGCAGGCAGAGGGTCGAAAAGCTACGCTAGCACATGCCACCACTGCATTGCTTGAGGAATGGCACAAGGTGCCCACCCCAGCTTGGTTGTTGCAGCTGCCGCCATCGGCACCCACCGGCCGCGCCTCCTCGCCCTTCAGCGCCACGATGATGACTTTGCCCTTTGGCCGCGTGCTCCGCCCCTGCTGCGGCTCGTCCTGCTGCTGCGACTGGCCCTGCGCCTTGCCTGCATCCTCATGCTGCTGGGAAGCTGCATCCGCCGCCCGCTTGGCTTCTTCTTTGGCCAACTTCCTTGCCTTCTTAGCCTTTTTGCTGCTGTCTGCGTTGGTCGCTGCGCCGGCAGCTTCGGTGTCCGCGCCTCCACCCGCTGCCTGGGACTTGCGCTTCTTCGAGGGCGCCGAGGCTGGGTAGCCGGGCGTGAGCCATGCAAAGCGGGTGAGACATACGTACACGTAAGCTCTCCTGCCTTCGGGTTTGCTTGTTCCGGTGCAAAGCACGCAAGCACCGCAGGTAGCAGGGCGGCCGACAGCAGCACTGCAGGCGCAGGACCATCCGCGCCCTCGCCGCCCACCTGCACCGCCGCCGCTGACTGCAGGCATGATCCCCAGCTTGGACCTCGCCTCCGCCGCCTGCCTCTCCTCTTGCGCCCTGATCCGCGCCATCTTGCCCTCGCGGCCGCCGAAGCGCCCCGCCACCCACGGGCCCTTGGCCAGGCCCTGGGCGATCGAAAGCTCGTCCCTGCTGGCCGACGCGAGCGTGCCGTCGCGGTTGACTGCCACTGTGCAGGACAACAACCGGTCCAGCGCGGGCTCGTCCTCTTCGCTGCTGTCGTCACTACTGCTGCTGCTGCTGCTGCTGCTGCTGCTCGCCCCTCGGCTCGAGGTGGTGCGGTCGTCGTCGCTGTCCGAGCTGCTGTCGCTGCCGCCCGCTTCGCCGTCGCTGCCGCTGGGGTGGTTGACGCCTTGCATGGCGCCGTTGTACGCGTCCTCCCAGTACTTCCAGTCCCACTTCCAGCCGGTTTGGGTAGCGCCCACCTGGCATCGTGGGAGGTGCACATGTGCGCTTTGACGGCTGGGGGCATTGCGGGTGGCACGGCGCCTCCACTGCGAACGCCCCAGTCAGGCCGTACACTACTTGCTTACGAACTGCAGACCGTACAGTAGGAATAGCTGTGCTGAACACCTCGCAAATGAGTGCTGTGCTATGTTCAAGTCAGTGCACCTCAGAGCGGCACAAGCAGCAGCAGCGGCGGCGCGAGCAGTGGCGCACACACAGCCGTCGCTGGCTGCGCCGCAGCGGCGCTCTTCATAGCGTGTCCACACGGTAAGATGCGCACCCCAAGCGTGTCCTCTTTTTTTACGACCTCTATCGCGTCCTTCATGCCTGCCTTCTCCCTGCCAAGACCCTGGCCGCGTTCCCAGCCCATCCTCTCCAGCATTTTTTGTCCAAATCCACCAAATCCGCCTTCACTTTTGACCAGACCCACGCCTGGGACGTATCCCTTGGGGAGCTTCATGTTTGGCAAGCGTGCACGCGGCGCAGCCCTGCACGGTGAGCGTGAAACGAAACGCGAGAACTGGGCTTTTCGTCTGGTCGCCTGCGAACACGCCATGTACAGCGATCGGCAGCCCAGCCGTCAAAATGCTGGGCGTGACCAGGTCAATGAGTCAACAGGTGCGGCCGTCCTAGTGTGCACCCTGCGCACCCCTATTATTTATATGATGCACGCCACCAGGCTGCTTGGTAATATGTGTATATATGGGGGCAGGGATACCCCACTCGCTTTGTGCACTCCACTGCTTGCCGCACACTTGTTCCTTTGATCCCCGGTGAGACGGTGACGGCCGACTACGACTCCAAGGTAGTTGAGGTATACTGCTATGTGTATTTACCGACGCAACATGCATGGAGGAGGATTTGCCTACCATGTGGTGCGGTTGGTGCGGTGGCTGCCTACCGTTCACACTTCGCAGGGCACATGTGGCAAGCAGCAGTACACTCAGATCGATTGGGGTATCCCCGCCCATCCCAATCCCGCAAACAGGCTGCAAGTAGGCTCTGCATTTGGAGACATGGAAGGCCAAGTCATTAGGTGGACTGCTGAAGTGCCCAGCAACGTTGGCCCGGGCGACAAGGATGGGCGCCAGCCAGAACTGTCTGCGAAAGCAACTCCATAGGGGAGGGCCAAAGTGCCAATCCAAAGTTACAGCTACAACCCAAGGCAAATCAAACGCGATGAGATGCAGCAACGCCCAAGTGTACCGTATATGGTGAACTTGCGCACAGCTGGCGGTGCACACGTGGAAGAATCTCGTGTGTCGGCTGCATACAGAGCACAAGGCAATGCTGCCTCTTGGGCGGATGAGTGTGCCAAATCGCAAGGCGGCTCTTCAAGTGGTGCGAGCAGGCATGCATACGCTTGGTCTAGAAACTACATGAGATTGTAATCGAGTGCGGCGCCGCAGCCATCAGGGGAAGCTGGTGTGCGCGAAGCATCCCCAGACGCCTGGCTGCTGGAGCCCCAACCCATGGCCGGCGCCAGCGATGCAAGCGTCAACTTTGCTACCCATTCAAAGGGTTGCTGAGAACGGTCGATGGCGCAGGTAGCAGGAAGGGTTGGCGTGTGTGCTGCAGCTGGGCTACATGTTGCAGGCGCAATGCCGCCAAATCACTAGGACGGACGAATTCCGAGGGCGATTGTGGTGCTGCTGCACAGCGGGCGGCGCTGCTTGCACGTGCGTACAGGCACCTAGAGTGGGGTGTGCTCGACAGCAAAACCCTGGTGGTTGTCTGGGGGATAATTGTATGTACGCAGCGTTTTCCTGGCTGAATTCTTAGGGGGTGGGATTGCCCAAAATGAGCGTGCTCAAGTCGTTAATGTTGTGATGACGTTCCTGAATTGGTCGGAGCGAGAGGGGAACGCCGCAACCTTGTGGCGCCGCAAAGTGCATTTCGCGCCCCATTGGTGAAGCCCTGCACAGTTGCGCAGCCCTGCAGCAGCTCCCCAGGGCAGGTGCGCTCAGCTGGGGTGCCTATCTCAGCAACCTGCCAACCAGCGCAGCACACCAATATCAAGCGCCGCCTGTCAATGGCGACCCTGGGAGCGGCAAGGGTGTGTGCCTGGGTTGACGTCTTGGACGAGTGGCAAGCGGCAATGCGCCGGCACCAAATGTGGGACGAGCCCTGCACAAGGAGCGCCTGCGCCTCGAATATCGCGCGGCGAATTCAGTGGCAAATCTTTGCTGCTAAAACAGCGTTTGGCATGGGCCTACAGCAGGCTCACTGCGCCCTGAGCATGCTGAAGCGCTGTGAAAAGCACCAGCGTGCATTCGGGTCCCAGTACACAGCTCGGCGCACGGGGCGCCGTGCCTAGATGCGCGGACTTGTATGCATGCATGCGTGCTTGCCGCACGGCCGCACCTGCAAGCCACTGAAAAAGGAATGGCACGACTGCGGGCACCCATGCGTGATTGCGGCTCGCATGACTGTGTGCAGCCAGTGAAAGCCATCGACTTGCACAAACTCGCAAGGAAGATGATAAGCCATGCGGTGTGAGCAGTGGGCGGATCTTTTCGAATGCACCCTGGCTCCATGCGTGCGCTGCGCATCGGCCACAGTATACGTCTTGCGCCCTGGCTGTCTCGGCACATGCACATTTTCAGGCGCCCATGCATATGAGCGCCCGCGGCCGTGTCGCAGCCGGGGACATTCGTAAGTGCAAATGGAATGCGCACGCATCAAGCCCGTGCGCAAGGGACCCGCCAGCACCCTGCGCAAAGCGGAATGCATTGCTGCATGTGCGCCGGCGAGCAGGCAGAATGCCATCAAGCGAGGAGCCTTGCGCAGCCCGTCAACCCAAGTGCACGGCCGCTGCGGGTGCGTGCGCGTGCGCTGGGGCAGTCCCGTGCGCGACCATCCAAGGGTGCTGCATCGCGCAGTACGCCGGCGGCCTCTTCTCGGGGTCGAGCTCAAACAGCGCCCCCAGCAGGTCGCGCGCGGCCGGCGACAGCGCGCGGCACGCGGGCGTGTCCAGCATCACGTCGCCGGCTGCCACGTCAGCCAGCACCTGCCGCGTCGGCATGCCGGCCAGCCGGTCGAGGGCGCAGTCCCAGTGCGGGAAGCGCCCCGTCAGCAGCTGGTACGCGATTACGGCGACCCCCCACATGTCGGACGCGCGGCCGTAGGGCGCGCCGCGCGCGACCTCCGGGGCCATGTACGCCGGCGTCCCGCTGAGGCCCTCGAGGGACGGCGCGTCGCCTGGGCAGCTGCGGGCACAGCCGAAGTCGATCATCTTGACGTGGATGGCGCCGCGCGGCTCGGAGGGGTCGGCGCGGTGGGCGGCGGAGGGGTAGGTGGACGCCAGCATGAAGTCTGGGTGGTGCGGGTAGGGGTGGAGGGCGAAAGGGAGGGGTGCAGCACAGGGTGGATGGGTGCAGTCTTGAGCAACACACCCGGCGATGGCCGGGCATAATCAAGGGTGCTGTGGCGGCCGCTGGGTGGTGGCTGCGCGGCCGCAGGCCGAGCGGCTGCGGGCTGCCGCATGCAGCGACCTGCGGCGCAAAGGTGACCCCCCGCCGGCGTGCTGCACTCACTCGCGGGCTTCACGTCGCCATAGCAGATGCCCTCCGAGTGGCACGCCATCAGCCCGTCAAGCACGCCGCGAAGCGCAGCGGCAGCCTCCGGCTCTGTCAGGCTGCCGCCCTGCTCGTCGGCCAGCGCCTGCAGGCTGCCGCCCGAGACAAGGTCCTGGACCACGTAAACCGAGTAAGAATCCATGTGCACGGCGCGCGTGCGCGCGACGGAGCGGCACCAGCGGACGCGGTGCGCCATGGCAGCCTGGCGGCATGAGGGGAGCAGCATTGCAGAAGCGGAGGCATGTGTGAGTGAGCAACCGCAAGGGGGGCGGCGGGCTGGAGGTCAGACATAGCAGGTGAGGCAAGGTAGCATATCGGTGCAGCGTCAGTGTCCTAGGCCCCGCACCTCGTTCTCAATCGCGCTCGTCCGGTCCACCTTGTTGCGCCGCCGCTGCAATATCTTGACCGCACACACCTCCCGGGTTTCGCGGTGGGTGCATACACGGACAACACCTGCAGACGCCACCAGTCACCACATAATGGTCAGCCAGGTGATTTGCAGACATGACCAGCAGGCGGTGCAACGGCAGGGGCGGCAAGGGCCACTCAACTGCCAGGTCCAACTGCCGTGCATGATAGATAGATAGATAAG
>NW_014011898.1:0-677 GCF_000611645.1 Monoraphidium neglectum
GGCGACTGCGGCCGCGCGCTGGGAATTGTCAATGTAGGGAGGACTGAAGAACACCAAAGGGGTGAGAGAGCGGACAAAGGGGCGGGAAGCCGGCGCGCTCGCAGCGACCGCCAGGGGCGTGGTGCGACAATCGTAGTTTTGGACAGCCAGGCTGTGCGATCACAGCAGGTGAGAAGAGAGGTTCCTGCGCACCCACCCGCGGCCGGCCTGCAAGGTGTAACATGGGGCAGCGCCGGCCGCCACTAGCAAAGAAAGCGGCGACGATAGAATTGAGCAATGCAGAATCTCGCGTTCGCATCCATGGGAGACGGCGCGACGGGGCGGATCAGATGAGATCAAATCGAATCACATCAGATCACTCCCGAGTCGTACACACTGCCGCCGCCCAGCTCCTCGGGGCCCCCGGGCTCTGCGGCGCACCATCCGTGCGTGCACAGCAGCCGCACCTGCGCCAGCACAAACACAGCCCTGATTATGCGCGAGTAGTCGGTCCCGATCGCCATCATACCCAGATCGACCGCCAGCCAGCCCCACATGACGGGCCCCACGAACGCCATCGCGCCCCGCAGTGCGCCGTACCGCGCCGCCGCGCCCGTCAGGCCCCGCTGCGCCGCCGCGAGCGCGGCCTCGCGCGCGGCCGCGGCGCCCCCGGCGCGCGCAGCGGCGGCGCTGGCTGC
>NW_014011898.1:1281-12812 GCF_000611645.1 Monoraphidium neglectum
CGCATGTGCTGCGAGACCACCTGCGCGGCCAGCCGCTCGGCGGCCCTGCGGCCCACCGCAGAGACCGTCACGGCGCCCCCCAGCTTGACCGCCCCCGGCAGCAGCTCCTGCACGCTCAGGCGGATGGGCGCCAGCAGGCGCTCCGCCCATCCGGGGCGGCCCCTGCCCGCGGTACTGCGCGGAGCGAGGCCACGAGCGGGCGGGCGAGAACTCAGGCGGCAGACCCCGTGTCCCCTCTGCGGACGGCAATTCAGGCTTCAAGCACACGGCCTCCGCGCCGCAACAAGTCGAGCCCCAGATCCAGAGTCTGCCGCCGTCCACACCGCATCCCGCGGGACCCGCCCGCGGCTCACCCGCCCATGCCGTCGCCTTCGACGCCGCCCGCCGCCGCGGCCGCCCTGCCGGCTGCGGCGTCGCTTGCGCCCTGCGGCTGCCCGTCCACATACTCCTGGCAGTTTTGGAGGATGTGCAGGAACAGCTCTGTCTCCAGGTCTTCCGTTGACAAATTGCCGCTGCACTGCACACCCAGCCTGGGGGTGTGGGGCCGGCGGGGAGGCGGGGTGAGGGCCGCCGAGCGACGGGCGGCCTGTGGTGTCGCACACGGCAGCGGTCTGGCGCATGCACAGGGGACAGGCAGCGGCGCGAGTGCACGCGCGCAATCGTGGACGCCGCGGCTGCGACCTGTCTGAGTGAACCCCCACCAGGGCAGGCAGATGCGTCGTCCCCGCAGCAAAGGCGCGCAATGCTGCTGCAACCCCTCCCCCCCAAAACACACATACACACACACACGCACGCACGCATACACACGCACCCACACATGTGCGCGCGCCCACACCTGTCGCGAACGAGCAGCAGCGCCTCGCGGTACGAGGGCCACTTGCCGCGCAGCGTGGACGCGCTGTTGGCCGACAGGAAGCGGAAGCGGCTCTCAATCTGCGGGTCAACACAAGCGATGGGGATGCGGATGCGCGGAGCCCAACGAGGGCGGTTGTCATGGCGCGTGGGAGCGGCGGGTTCCGACGTCTACCTCTGGTGTAGGGGCAGCAGCGGGGGCCATCGCGATCACGTGTGCGTGTGCATGTGCACTTGCAAAGAGGCTCGCCGGGCCCCAGCCGCGTGCGGCGCCCCGCAGGGAATGCGTGCACCCCATGCAGCGCGCAGTGGCGTCAGCCGCGCCGCCTGCGCCGGCGGCCGCGCAGACCTTATGCATGACGCTGGCGCGGCCGCGCTGCTGCAGCGCCGCGGGCTCGTCCTGGGCGACGAGCGTCTTGACCACGGGGCTGAAGGGGCTGGGGCCAAACAGGATCGCATACAGCTGCTCTAGGTGGTCGTCGTCGCACATGTCCAAAACCTGTTTTACAAATGACAATGATACGCAGGCATGGGTAAAGCGATGGCATCGTGCTTGCGGCCTCACGCAGGCTAGTGCAGTAAGGGAGGGGCGCGAGGGCAGGGCTGCGCAGCGGCCAGAGGCGGGGCGGCGACGTCGCCTGGAGCCGGCCAGTGTCGCAAGCACTGGCTGAGCGCTGGTGAGGCGTCGCCGCTCGCACAACCAATGCGCCTGCTTATGATAATGCCCCTGCGCGGCGCGCAGCGTGTGCACCTGCCAGAGCTCCTGATCGACGTCCAGCGCAGACACAGGCTGTGTGAGAGCGAGCTCCAGGCTGCTTGAGCCGCGGCGTGTCGCACGCCTCGCCGCAGGGCTTGTATCCCTGCCGCCCACTCCGGTGCGGACGCACATTCGATCGTGGGCCACCAGTCGCGCAAAGCTGATCCCATTGCCGTGACGGGACGCTGCCTGTCGCGAACGGGGTGCTGCCATGAACGACTCTCTCCGCAAGCCGCCCCGAGCACAGGGCGCGCGAGCGAGCAGCATCGCAGTGACTTAAGGGACCCTTTGTCGCACCACTGCCGAGTGACAGTGCCGATCGGCGGAGGGATGCAGAGATCGTTGCAGTGGCACAGCGACCCGAAGACCGTGACAGTGTAATGCGCACGACTAATGTATTGGAACGTGAACAGAGCCAAGCCCTAATGCGAGGCTCGTGGCGGTTGGAACTGCTGTGCCCGGGACACAACCACCATCGGTGGGGCTTCTGAACTTCAACACATTGTAAGCAAAATGTGGCTGAGCGCTGATGACCGCGGGCTTGGCGCAGCCAGGAGGCATGGCGGCGACGGCGCCTTCGGCGGAAAAAAGTTGACCTGCCCTGCTTGCGCATGGCTGATCACGGGCAGTGAAATGACGACGTTTTTTCTGGTGTACTCGTTTGTTATTCTAGATTATTTGGTCTTTTTGGAATCGCAGATGACCAAGCTGCATTTTTTCAAGAACTTGAAGCCGGCAATGCAGCAGTTGCTGCGCGCTCCACGACAACCTCCTTGCGAGGTCACCCCACCAGACCTTGCCTGGTTGTTCGCCGCGGCATACTGTACCAACACAGCCTGCAACGCAGCTTGAGCTGCATTGATTTTCAATAATGGCGCCTCGCACATTGCCACTTCCTGCACCCAGGGCACCAGCCGTGGCCGCGGCGCGCCTGCCCATCATATTGGTGACTTCAACGATGGTGGCCGCATGGCTCGCTCGCAGCACAGATGCCCGGCTCCTGCTAGCGAGAGGTGCGGCATGCGGGAGCCCTCTGCTCCTAAGCATACATGCGGGGTGCATGGCAATACCACATGGCTCTTCAACAGTTGCTGAGGGAGTCGCCACCTTCTGCTGTCGATGGCCTCTGTTGCGCCAAATGCTGCATGTGTACGCACAATGAGCCCGTTGCCTCAGCTAAACAACCCCCCAAAAGTATACATCTTGTCTCAACCTTGACAAAAAGGGGACCTGGTAGTGCAAGAGAAGGTCACGACCGACCTGAACGGCGGTGTCCCGCCGCTGGGCGAGCGCCTGGACGCGTGGGACGAGCTGGCAGGCGCACGGCGCGATGCAGTCGCTGCAGAGGCGCGGTGCAAGGTGTGTGCATGCATCCGCAACAGGGGTATGAGGCAGACAGGAAATGACTTGGTACAGTAGGGCCGAAGAGTGAAGAAGCAGCAGGTCCAGGCCCGTACAAGCAAGCTCCGGCGATTGTAATCGACCTTGGTGCCGCGGCCGCGGCAGGTTGTGTGCGTGATTACAATGCGTTTGGGATGCATGGCTGCAGGCCCCAGGTCGGCAGTCCTCTTCCATACCCTCATTGCTGTGCGAGCCAGCTGCTGCTGTGCTTGCCACGCTGCTCACCAAAACACTGCATTCCCTGCTCACCTATTCCCCTGCCCACCCCCCCGCACACAAATGTGCTCCCAGGTGGCCAGGTACAAGGCCGGCCAAGTCAAAGGGGACCCAAACGTGACGCCGCCGCGCGAGTGCCTCGACCCGCGGATCACCGCCTTCCCGGAAGACAAGCAAGACAACGGCCCGCCCGAGTCGGTGCCGTGCAACGTAACCCCCTGGGGTTACCTCATCGGGCTGCTGTACCAGGGGGCGTACTGCGATGTCCTGCCAGAAGCTGCCGGCGGCGACAGTGGTGGTGGTGGTGGTGGTGGTGATGGTGGCGGCGGCGGCGGCGGGGGCGGCGGCGGCGGCGGCGGCGGCGGCGGCGGCGATGGTGTTGGTGGTGGTGGTGGTGCTGCTGGTGCTGCTGATGGTGCTGGTGCTGGTGCTGGTGCTGGTGGTGGAGGTGACGCGGGGGGCGGCAGCGCAGGTCGGTGACAGCGGCGGCGGCGGCGGCGGACGCAGACGGGGTGGCGCCGCGCGAGTTGCTGGCGCAATACGCCGCGCTGGGGCTGCCGGCAGCGGCAGCCGCAGTGCCGGAGGCGGTGCGGGGGGTGCAAGCAGAAGCAACTCTGGCGGCAGCCGTGGCGGTGGGGGTGGCGGTAGCGGCGCCTGAAGGGGGTACGCTTCCCGGCACGGCAGCCAGAGTGGACAGACTTGTAATGACGACAGAGTGCAGTTGCCAGGTAGCCTGAAAGATATTCCCAGCTGCTTTATGCCATCAGCGATGTCAGCAGCAAATGCCCTGCCCTGTTGCCAGACCACCGACAGTTGGACTTCAAGCATGCGATCATCAACATTTCACAGCTGATCACGAGGTGGACCTTCTGGGGTTTGAGCAAGGCGCCTCCACACAAACCAGCCCCAGTGCTCCTGGCCATTGAATGTCATGACTTATTGATCAAGCGACGGCCTGGCAGCAACAGTCAAACATCAGATCAAATCACACTTCTTTGCCACATGTTCAGTGCAGCTGTGGTACACCAGAACTTTGAAATTGTTCGGATCTGAGATAATCGTAAAGCCATCAATACATGGTCAAACCGGCATAACTCGCGGGCTGTCCGCGTGTCCCCGCGTTTCGGGTCGGTAGCATGCGTTTCTGCGGTCGTAAAGATGTGTCTCATTCTCTTGGACCGGCAGTGGGGATCGCGGCGCCCCTTATGTTCCGCACACGGCCGCGCGCACTGCCGCGCCTGATGCGCCGGCCCTGGCAACGCATCAGCGATGTACGCAGCACGCGCGACGGCTCAGAGGCACCAACGCAAGAGTCCAGTTCAGCCACCGAGCCCCCGCAGCGGCAGCGCTCGCCGCAGACGCAGACGCCGCCACCGTCGGCGCCGCCGCAGGGCCCCGCCGCCGCCGGCGCGCGGCTTGCCGCCCGCGCGAGGGCCCTGGCGCTGCGGCTTTGGGAGGCGTCGCTCCGCTGCCACAACTCCCTGCTGTACCGCTACTACAACTCGCGCTCCCCGGCCACCGACCTGCGGCTGTTTGCGTTCGCGTACGCGGGCGTCATGCTGTTGCTTGCGGCGGCGCAGCACTACGCCCTGGACGACCCAGGGGTGCCCTTCTGGGCAGACCTCTATAAGGCAAGCCATAGAGGGGCGCGCGCTTTTAGGTGGTCACTAATGCCGGAGCAGCTGGCCAGAGTCTTGACCCGCCGGCTGTGCCTGTGCTGCTGCGCCTTGCTTTTGGGCAACTCGCATTTTCGCAACCCACAGTATGCAAATGCAGCAGCATGGCGGGCTGCTGCACACCCTGGAGCCTGCACATGCGTCGCGCGCGTGTAGGGCATGCATGTGTCCGCATGCAAACCCCCGTCTCCACCCAAGCACGCCCCATGCGTGCCGTGCTGGTTATGCGTGCAAACCGCAGATCGCACGGTACAACTTTGGAGAAGACTTCCCCGGCGACGGGGCGCCGCCGTTTGCGCGCCTGGTGGCCGTGCTCACCGCGCTCACCGGGCTCCTGGGCTTTGCATTGATACTGGCCCTGGTAGAGCAGGTGAGCGGCGGCGGCCGCATGGGCGGGTGCGCTCATGCTCAACCCCCCGTGCGACGAGTGGGGAGGCCTAGGTCCTGCGCTTGCCACCCACCCGCTGGACATGGACGCCGCTGGGCATGGCACGTGCTGGCACTGGGACCAGGCAGCCGACAACCCCAAACGGCCACCCAAGTTAACCGTCACCAAGCAGCCCTGGCTGCCACACGATCCCCGAGCAGTCTGTGCCTAAGCCCTGCGCTCGCGTGCCATCGCGTGTGAGCCTCGTGTCACTCGTCTCGGCCAGCCGCCTCTGTCAGGGGCTTCAAAAAGCCGCATTCACGCCATGTGACTCTGGGGAACTGCCGCATTCAAGTTGCTGCCACACCCGCTGCGACGGGCACATGTCGGCCTGCCCAGGTGGTTCTCGAAGGCCTGGACACCAACGTCAAGCGGGGCCGCGGCGTGGTGGAGCACGGCCACGTGAGACGCGCCGCCCGCCCTGCTCCCCGCCGCCTGCTGGGGGGATCAATTCGGATGTGTCATCGCCGACCAACAGTTCCTTTTGTTTGCAACCAAAGGCAGCCTATCACAATCACAACCGCGTCCCCAATCGCTGACCAGATCCTGATCCTGAGTTGGTGCACCAGCCAGCGCGACCTGGAGGTGGTGCGCAAGGTGCTGGCGCAGGCCTGCCTCGCCTTCCGGCCAGAGGGCGGCACCACGGTGCGGCGGGAAACACGAAGTCGCTCTTGATCGGAGAGGTTTCATGCAGTGCGGCGGAATGTGTAATGCCTTGGCTTCGTGCACACCACTCTAGATTACACGCACGCATATGAACACACACACACACACACACGCAAAAGCCAAACACACACACACATGCCCGGGCACATGCACTTGCAAACACACATACACGCACGTGCACGTGCCCACGCACACCTCCCAAGGTTGTTGTCATGAGCCAGCGCTCCAAGCTGGAGATGGAGTCCCTGGCGGCCCGCGACATCCCCCCCTCCGCCCGCCATGGCACCAAGATCGTATTCCGCCAGGGCAGCCCCCTCGTCCCCGGGGACCTGGCCCTGGTGTCGGCCCACACGGCGCGCGCGACGCTCATCATCAGCGACCAGAGCCGCAGCGCGGCCGAGGCGGACGCGCAGTCGGTCAGGTGCGGCGCGCTTCTTTCCTGTGCTTCGTTCTGCCGCTTTCGCGGCGAGCGCCCAGGTCGTGTTCCGCGCAGCACGCACCCCCAGGGCCTGTGGTAGAGCAGATAGACACCATCCCGTTGCCACGCCTGCGGCATGAGCCCCGCTCCCGCGACAGGCTTGCCGAGCGCGGTGTGCACACCAAAAACACTGTATGTGTGTGGGTGCGAGCTGAAGCAGGCCCGCAGACTAAGACTGCCACACCCTGTCACAATCCATGCGTTCTGAAGGGCGGCCATCCTGGTTGATGAGCTCGACGACGCATACCTCTACAACCGTGCCTCCGGTGATAGCAGCTTTTCCCACCTTCACATCCCCGGCGGCGGCGCCACCGCCGCCGCCGAGACTCTGGCCAGCAACGGCGGCGCGCACGGCACCAGCCACCTCGCCACTCTCGGGTCCGTTGTCGCGAGCGTCGCGGCGTCCCCTGCGTCGGGAAACAGCGGTGCGGGGAGCTACGACGGCGGCAGCAGCAGGAGCAGCAGTGGCGGCGGCGGCGGGAGCAGCGGAAGCAGCTGCAGCGGCGGAAGCACGGGTGGCCTTGACACGACGGAGGCGACGCTGGACGATGTCGGCTCAGGGGCAAGCCAGGCAATGTGGCGGAAGCACAGCAATGAGGGAGACCGGATGGCTCACGAGCTGCGGGAATCGCTGATGCAGGAGCAGCGGGAGCAGGAGCAGGAGGAGGACCGCGAGCAGGAGCGGGAGCGGCCAGAGGAGGACGACGGGGCGCCAGGAGTGGGGACAGGGGCGCGCGCGGCGTGCGCGTGGGCGGCGGGGCTGGGGGGCTGCGGCGAGCAGGAGCGTCACATTGTGGTTGAGATCAAGACGGCCAACGCGCTGCCGCTGGTGAAGTATGCGTGCTCTGACCGGGTGTCGGCGCTGCCAACGGGGCCGATCAACGCGCAACGGGTGGGTTTGGGCGGCGTGGGAGGGACGCGCGGGTGGAGGGCAGGGCGAACGCATGCAGCTGCCTGTCCGGGTGAAATTTCACGACAGATACAGCTGTTTGTATGCCTGCAATTACCACCCGTGATGCCGACGGAATATGTGACATGATAGATCACATGCACGCAGCTGCCAGGAAGCCAGCAGCACAAGGCAGCACACCAGCGCCGGCGAACCCAACCGCCCCACCTCGCCAACTCGACTATGTTCAACCCCCACCTGGGGCCGTGCTCACCGCCTGGCAGATGGCCCAGCTGGTGAAGCGTCCCTTTGCGTCGATGGTGAGCCAGCAGCTGGTCAACTTTGGGTCGGCGATGAGCGCCTACGCCCAGTGCTACCCGGATCTGGAGGGCACGAGGCGAGTGCCAGCGCAGGCGCCGCGCGGTGGTGGGCGCTCGCCTACTTGCACATGCAAAACGGGCGGCGAAGGGGTTGGCTGCCGCGTCGGCGGCTGACCGCACACACAGGAAGGAGTTGGCGACGGCTGCCAGGAAACGCTCTCAGAGGCGAGCAGCCCTTGGACAAGCCCCAATCAGCAGCCCGCCTTCCCTCGTCCCTGCCACTGCAACACACCCCGCCGCGCCGCGCCGTATGCTGCCAGGTTTGGGGACTGCGCGTTCCGCTTCCCGGACGGCATCGTGCTGGGCGTGGTCAACCGGGACATCGGCGGCCAGGCGCTCATGGCGCCGCCCGTCGAGTACATCGTGCGTGAGGACGGCTGGGTTGCATGCTCAAATGCACCGTGCCCCGATTACGTTACAACCCCTGCCTGTTGACGCGACACAGGCGCGTGCGCTTGATTATTGTCGATTTCTTTGAGACAACTGCTTACATGGTCCTGACCCCACCACGCACATTCGGAGTTGTGGCTGAGTGACTGCCCCACCACAAGCGCGCCAGTGGCTTGTCGTAACAGCCAGGCCGGAAAGCTGCAACCACCCCACCATCCAATGCGCAGGTGCAGCCAGGCGACAGCCTGGTCATCTGCCGCCCCTCCACAGTCAGCTCCTCAGACTTCCGGCCCCTCAGGCGCGCCCCACCGCCAGAGCAGCTCCACGGCGCCGCGCTTGTCGCTGCCGCGTCTGCACTGATGGGCACGCAGCCCCGAAACGTCGACCGTGGCGCCGCCGCTGACGTGGGCGTCGTCGTCTGCACCAACCCTTCCGGCGCCTGCGACGGCAAGGGCTGCGGCGCAGGCGGCGGGTGCCGGTTCGAGGGGGGCGACGCGGCCGACGTTGGCTGCGACGTCACCCTCAGCGACGAGTGCTGCGGCCCGCACGGCTGCACGGGCAGCTGCAAGAACTTTGCACGACGTGCAAAGTGGTCGCGGCAGAGGGCGACGGCGCTCGCGACGGAGCTGCAGCACCATCACAAACACAAGCAGCAGCAAGGGCCGCAACAGCTGCAGCAGCAGCAACAGCAGCAGCAGGGGCAGCAGTACCGTCATGGGGGGAGCATGCACCTGCCACTCGCAGGGGAGGGTGATGGACTGTTTGACCTTCAGGACGCCGCCCTGCTGGTGCCCACAGAGTACCTGGAGGTGCGCCGCCGCCGCCCCTCCTCTTGGGGAAAAGAAGGCCAGCGGGGGGCTGCGCAAGTCGTGGTCCGTCGCGGTGGCGGCCGGGAGATGAGCACAGCAGCCCCATTTACGTAGAAGAGAGGGCAGGCCTCGAGCCAGTGCCTGTCGCAGCGTCGGTGTCCTTCACCATACCAATCGTGGCCGGCCGCAGGTGGATGACGAGCCAGAAGACGTCCTTGTGGCCGGCTGGGGGGCAGAGAATGTGATGGTGCGCAGATGTGCGCACGGCCACCACATCGGAGCCAACCTGGCCCTGCGTCCAGGTGGCTCTGGAGCCTTTTATGCGTAGCACGTTGCGCGTGCGCCGCCAGGTTGCAGCCTAGAGCAGGGTCAGTCCAGGGGGGCCTGCGAAAGTTCAGCGCTGCCCTCAGCCTTGCAGCGCTCCAGCAGCACACTGCACGCGTGTCGGGAACGCAGCCGGGCCCGAACCCAGCCCGTCCCGCAATGGAAGTTTACTCCCACCTGCGGCGTCGCGTCTGCAAGTTATCAATTGACAGACACACCAGGTTAAAAACGCAATCAATAAAGGTGGCTACCTGACAATGGGCTTTGTTTCGTCCCCTGCCTTGTATGTACCTGGTGCTGCAGGAGAACCTGCTGCGGGAGCTGGACAGTGGCTTCAGCGCCCTGCCCGAGGGCAGTTCCGTCACGTTTGTCAACGCCTTCCCGGCGGAGGACACCCTGGCGCGCGTGCTCAACCACGGGCCCGTTGAGAACATACGGGTGAGGGGGCGGGGCGCACACTCGGCGGCTGGTTGGGTCGGGCGCTGCGCGCAGCGCTCTGCGCCTTGGGCTGTACCGCCTTCTAGATGTGGGCGGCGGATTCTGCGGCGCAAGGGGCTGCAGCTGCCGTTTTGGCAAGCAGAATGGCAGGCAGAACATCTGAAATTAACCAGCATGCACCTTGGACTTGAGGGGCAGTGCTTCGACTCTACGCGCACGTCCCCCTTACCACCACCACCAGGTGTCTCACGTGCAGGCGGACCCGTTGCAGAGGGCTCAGCTGACCGACAAGCTTGACATGGCCGCCTTCAGGCGAGCGCTCCGCCCACCACCAATTGCAGAACCCTCCTCACGGCCACACACGCGCGCACATGTGCAAGCATCCATGTGTGGCCTGTCTGCATGCAGCACAGCACCTTTCTGAGAACGGCAGCTGCCGGCAGTCACTTAGTGTCCTGACATTTTATCACACCATTGTCCAAAACCTTCAGGTGTGCCGTGGTGGTCTGCGACCACTCCTGGCTGGTGAGCAGGGGGGTGGGGCAGCCAGGAGCCACGAGCAGGGGGGCACAGCAGGTCTCCAACTATCCAGACGATGGGTAGTGACGGCTGTGGGGCAAGGAGCGTGTTTCAGCCTTACCTGCCAGCCACTTGCCTGGGTCTGGAAGCAGCCTGGACAAACACGAGGAACACCGTATTGCAAAAGCATACACACCACCTTGCTGCTGGTTGTGTTTGGAGCTGAGCCCCTTGGTGGCAACATCTGCAACCCTAATGAGCAGCAACCGATCACGGCCATCCTCTGCAGGACCCCGACCGCGATGACTCCAACGGCCTGGCGCAAGTCGATGGGCCCTCGGTGCTGCGCATCGACAGCCTCATCATGACGGTGCAGGTCTGCAAGAGGGGCGGGAGATGGGCACAGCGGATGGCGCGGTTGGCATACACAGATGCATGCGTGCGAGGGCAGCTGGACTAAAGAAAATCTCTGAGAAAGCTCTCATTCACCTCCTTGCCTCTCTTCCACCCACGCCCACCGTGCCCGCTGCTGTATTCCCCCAGCTCAACATCCGCAAGCTGCTGGAGGATAGCAGGCTGCCTCCGATAAACGTCATCTGCCAAAAGGTGGGGCTCGCCGTATGACGTTTCTGTTTTCAAAGGTCAAGGTCAAGCAGGCGAGGCCGTGCCTGGAGTCAAGAGTGGCTCGGTTGGGCAGTCCGCTCGTGCCAGCCTGTTCCCCTCTGGGACGCGGCGCAGCCCGCCGCCCAGCCGCTTTGACAGGCAGGCTGCGACACGCGCGCTGCAGCATGCATGGCCTCAAGCTGTGCACGCCAAGGAGTTGCACCACGCGCCGAGCCCCCCTCTGGGCAGATCGCCCTACTGCTTCTTTGATGAGTAGCTCTTTGCGTGGCCCCGTCCTGCCCCCATCACCTCCACCTGATCTTCAGGTCGGGACTGAGGGCCTCACGCGTTTTGAAGACAGGTGAGATCATCTTAAGCAACTCGTGAGAACTGTGAGCCGTTGGCCCCCGGGGCCGGCGGTGCGCCGGCCCTCACGAGGCCACAGGCGCCGCCGCAAAACTCCCATTGCTGCACCTTCCTCTCATTACGGCCAAGCGCCGGCACCTTCACCCGCCCACTGTCGCCCCCTTGCGCTTGCAGGCAGCGCCTGCCCCTGGGCATATCCGTCAACTTCAACAGCTTTGCGGCCAAGCTGCTCACCACAGTGGCGTTCAGCCCCACGATGCTGCAGCCGGTGATCCGCCTGGGGTCCGAGGCGCAGCTGCACATCGTCGACTCGTCGTGCCTCGCTCGGTGGGCGGGGCGG